>NW_027395334.1:160157-317657 GCF_047511655.1 Castor canadensis
CCGGCCCAGGCCACCATTGTGGGCCATAAGGTGGACACCCGGAGAAGGGGTGACTGCACAGGCCACCTGCGTCTCAGCCACAGGATGCTCAGCCCCGGGTTCCTAATTCCCAGCCCCTGCTCTGACGACTGAGCCCAGAAAGTTCCCAGTCACAGCGGCCACTGAGCCGGGCAGTGCTGGCAGCACTTTTTCTGTCAGCGGGGTTAAAATGATGCCAGGTGCGTTCGCCAAGGCAAGGCAACAGATTCAGCCAGGATTTGAACTTGGGATGTGTTGGAGGATGGGATGGTGGCCACAGTTACGGTGGGCCTACTGTGTGCTGTCCTCGGTGCTCACAGCAGCAGTGGACATGGTCTTTGATGTCACAGGTGATTGTCCTGGGACCCCTGACAACCCTGAACCCTGTGGGTGCTCAGTCCCCTGTGTGGCACACTGCAGTGCTGCTCAGAGCCTGTGGTTAGCCTCCATAGAGCTCGGTCACCTCTGAACCTAGGGTCTTGATGCTATGGGGAACCATGACTTTGGGGGACTGTGCAGGCAGCAAGCCTTGACATGGGACCCCACTGGTCCCAGGAGGCTTATCTGGACCAGAGCTCCCAGAGTCTGGGCCGCACTCTGACCACAACGCCTGGGCACCCATGGAGCCCTTGGGGGAGGGGAGCAGGGGAGGAGCCATCCAGGGAGGTCCAGCGACAGCCAGGGGATGGGCCCAGCACCAGCTGGTACTGGACATAACCAGGGCAGGGCAGGGCGAGGATCTGGGTCTGTTCCAGGTGGTTCGAACCCTTTGTCATCCAGTGGCTGGATGAGAATGAAGAGGTGTCCCGCGACTTCCTGCACGGTGCCCTAGAGCGGGACAAGAAGGATGGGGTGAGGAGGCTGCTGCCTGCCCAAGCGCTGGTCATCATGACCTCCCTCCCTCCGGGGTCGAGGGACGTGCATGGATGCCAGAGCTGACCCCGAGGTGGGCTGCTCTCTTGGTCTGGCTCGTGGAGCTTGGCATGAGCCCCACAACGCCATGGTCCTCTATCCGCCTCCCATAGGGGTCGGACCTGGCCTCCCTGAGGAGTGCGGTCCCTGGTCTGACCCAGCTTCCCTGCGGATGAGGGCAGGAATCCCTGTCCCCTGGCGTGACTCCCATGGCCCTGGCTGACCTGGCCCCCACCCTGTGCAGTTCCAGCAGACCTCGGAGCACGCGCTGTTCTCCTGCTCTGTGGTGGATGTCTTTTCCCAGCTCAACCAGAGCTTCGAGATCGTCAAGAAGCTGGAGTGCCCCGACCCCCAGATCGTGGGTCATTACATGCGGCGCTTCGCCAAGGTGGGGGCCGGGGCAGGGCCAGGCCAGGGTGGCGGCTGAGGGAGGGGGCAGTGCTGGGTTGGAGTTGGGTTGGAGTCGGGTCGGAGGCGGCTTTGATGTGTTCAGGTTGGGGTTGAGCTTGCCGTTGGAGGCCGGGCCCAGATGGGTTTCGGCCTGCTGTGGGGTGGTTGTTGAGGTAGCACTGAGGGTGGAGTGGCCGCTGGGATTTAGGGACAGTAGAGGTGAGTGGTGGTGTGTCGGGGTCACTGGTTCCAGTGGAAGGTCTGGGCTGTGCTGACCGGAACCTGGAGCGGGAACTGGGTCTCAGTTTGGGACTAGGTCAGGCTGGCGATTAGGGCTGGGCTCATGGGTGGTTCCTGGCCTCGTAGCTTCGTAAAGGGCAGGGTCTGTGACTGAAGCACGTGAGAGGCGGGGGACAGGAGGGTGGCGAGTGCCAGTGCTACGCAGTGAGACCCTGTCTCAAAACAAAGCAAAAATGCCCAGGCCGGCCTGCTGGTCCCGCCTGCCGTCCCAGCTCCTCGGGAGGTGGAGGCAGGAAGATCGCAGCCCAAGGTCTCCCAGGAAAAACGAGACACCAGAAATGCAAAAGGGTCGGTGGAATGGCTCAAGTGGTCAACCCCTGCCTAGTCAATGGGAGGACCTGAGTTCAAACCCTAGTGCCGCCAAAAAAAAAAAAAAAGCCCAATGTACAGAAAGCTGTTGCCCTCCCCTGTGTGTGTCCGTGTCAATGGCTGTCCCTGGCGGGGCTCCGGCCCAGGGACATCTCAGGTGCTTCAGGGCCCCTGTGTCCCCACAGACCATCTGTAACGTGCTCCTGCAGTATGCAGACATCATCTCCAAAGACTTCGCCTCGCACTGCTCCAAGGAGAAGGAGAAAGTGGTGACCTGCAGGCGTCCCGTCCTGTCCCCCCCCCACCCGCACCCCTAGCATTGAGGTCCCCATGTCCCCGTGTGAGGTCTGACCGCTGTTGGGACAAGGGGCGCTGTGTGAGTGTGGCCTGGCGCTTCGGGAGCGTGTGACGGTGCGTGGCCCTGCACGCCCGGGGTGGCGGCTGGTGGTACCTCGTCTCGCTGTGCTGAGCGGTGTGGGCTGCGGTGAGCGTGCAGAGGTGGGAGTGGGCTGTGGCGTGTGTCTGCGTGTATAAGCATCCATGTGTCTGGTCGGGTGTGTTGTGTGTCTGAGTCTCAGAGCGTGTGCGTCTGTGGCTGGGCGCACACCTCAGCATGGCCTGGCCTGGCCGTGGTGAGTGTGTGAGCTCTTGGCCCTGGAGCTGCGCCTGGGCTCCCTCCGCTGCTCCCACCTTCCCTCCAGGGGTGTTACCTCAGCCCTTCCTCCCCACGCCAATCCCTGCCACCTCCCGTTCTCAGAGGACTCTCGGGGACCCCACTTCCCCCAGACACCGAGCCCGAGGCCCCCGAGCCCCTGGGGTGGGTTCCTGGGGACATGGGGGCCTGATTCCCTGTGCGCCCTGCGTCCGCAGCCCTGCATCCTCATGAACAACACGCAGCAGCTCCGCGTGCAGCTGGAGAAGATGTTTGAGGCCATGGGTGGGAAGCAGGTGAGAGGCCCCCGGCCGGAGCTGTCCCCCCCGCAGGCCCAGGGAGTGCTCGCAGCTTGCAGCATGTCACTCGGTTCCTCAGTTTCCTCTCAGCCCCTGGGGTCCCTCTTTGGAGCCAATAGGAAAATGCCCAGCACAGACGTGTGGATGGCTAACCTGACCTGACGCCCATCCCCTCAGCTGGACGCCGAGGCTAGTGACACCCTGAAGGAGCTTCAGGTCAAACTCAACAACGTCCTGGACGAACTCAGCCGTGTGTTTGCCACCAGGTGGGGACAGCTGTAGGGTGGGCGTTGGGAAGGAGGCGACCCAGGCCCTGTGGATCCCAGGCCCCCCAGTTCCCCAGCCCCCCAACTCCCAGGCTCTGACCCTGCACAGCTGCAGTTGCCACAGAGTGGAGGTGAGCAGGGTTCGCACCCTGCTTCACCGCTTGCTCACTGGCTGTGTGGCCGGGGTCATCACTTGACCTCTCTGAGCCTAGTCTGTTTATCTGAAGTACGACTGAGGGCCACAGCAGGGCCTGGGTAGGAGCCTGAGAAGAAAGTGAATAAGGCAGACAAACTGTGCTGGGAACAGGCGCTCAAGGCCTGCAGGTCGGCATGTGTCCTCGTCCCCTGGGAGACAGAGCTGCTCTGAGCCCTCGCTCTGTGCTACAGCTTCCAGCCCCACATCGAGGAGTGCGTCAAGCAGATGGGGGACATTCTGAGCCAGGTGAAGGGCACAGGTAACGTGCCAGCCAGCGCCTGCAGCAGCGTAGCCCAGGACGCCGACAATGTGCTACAGCCCATCATGGACCTGCTGGACAGCAAGTGAGCCACTGGGGACAGGGCAGACGGGCATTGTGTGGGGTGGCCTCAGAGTGGCAAGGGATGGAAAGATGCACCAGTAAACAACTGCAAGATCAGTGGGCAAGTGATCTGTGTAGATGGGGGGATGGACAGATGGAAAGATGGATGGGTGGATGGCTGGGTGGGTGGATGGGTGGGTGGGTGGATGGATGGGTGGATGGGTGGATGGATGGATGGATGGGTGGATGGATGGGTGGATGGATGGATGGGTGGGTGGGTGGATGGATGGATGGGTGGGTGGGTGGATGGGTGGACGGGTGGATGGGTGGACGGATGGGTGGGTGGATGGATGGGTGGATGGATGGGTGGATGGATGGATGGGTGGATGGGTGGGTGGGTGGGTGGGTGGACGGGTGGATGGATGGGTGGATGGATGGATGGGTGGATGGATGGGTGGATGGATGGGTGGATGGGTGGATGGGTGGGTGGGTGGATGGGTGGACGGGTGGATGGATGGGTGGACGGGTGGACGGGTGGGTGGATGGACGGGTGGATGGATGGAACTGTGAGAGGGTGGATGGAGTTAAAGGAGAGGAAGCCAGAACTGAAGAAAATTTGAGGAAATGGTTTCTTAGAAGGCTGTGTCAGGTGGTGGGTGGATCATGTCACTTGTCATAGGTCCAGTTGCCATTTTTTTCTTGTGTTCCCTCTGTAGTCTCCCTGCCCCTCCTGTCCCTCCTGGACTTAGCCCTAGCCCCCTCTCTGTGCCTTGTTGCAGCGTCCTGTTCCAGTTCCTTCTCTACAGTGTTTCAAATATGAATATCTGTGTGTCCTCCCTTGCATATGCCATGACTCCCTACTGCCCCATCTTCATGGTGAGGCCCAGGCCTTTGAAGCCCCTTCACACCTTGTCCTCACACTCATCCTTTTTCCACACACGGCACACACGGGACCCCATCCGAGGCCTGGGGTGCAGTGGTTCTGCCGGGCCTGTGTGTTCACACCGCCCCCGCCCACAGCCTGACCCTGTTTGCAAAGATCTGCGAGAAGACGGTGCTGAAGCGGGTGCTGAAGGAGCTGTGGCGGCTGGTCATGAACACCATGGAGAAGACCATCGTGCTGCCGCCGCTCACCGACCAGACGGTGAGGCCCAGGGCACCTGCAGGTGGGGCATGTGGAGCAATGGTCAGCAAGGCCAGGCCACCTGAGAGTGACAGAAGCCACCCCTTCTGAGGTCATTCGCAGATCAGAGGTCACACATGGCCAAAGGGGTCATCCACGGTCATGTGGGATTGTTCCCAGGCCAGGAGGGTCAAGTAGATTCAAGAGACTTCCAAGCACATAAAAGGTACCAAAAAGAAGCAGGGTCAGCTTGGGGCCCTGGGCCAGCACAGGTCACAGCAGTCATGGGGGTCAGCACGTTCATCAAGGGGCTTGGGGGTCAGACCCATAGACCAGAGAGTTCCTAGAGGTCAGCCAGAGGACATATAGGTCAGAGGTCATGTGCAAAGGTCAGGGCAGCGGGGCCCAAAAAACAGACTGTATGCTGCAATTCCCAGGAACTGAGCTGGCCGCCAAGTAGAGGTGGGGGTAGGGATAGGGACATGGCTGGCACAGGTCCCAGGGAGGTGACAGCCCTGCAACAGCATGGCCTGAGCCTGGACCCACACAAGAGTGGGAGGATTCTGGGGTGGGTAGACACTGGCAAATAGGGCAGCTTGGGTGGGGGTCGGGTGGGCCAGGACTCTGTCCCTGCTGGGCCTTCCCCTCTTGGCATCTTCCCCACCCTCCCTGCCTTCCTGGGACACTCATGGTGCCTTATTCCCCCAACCCCACCCCTCCGGCTGACAGATGATCGTAAGTAGAGTCCCGTCTGTCCGTCTGTCTGTCCGTCGCTCTGTGTCTGGACTCGGCCCATCGCGTCGCTGCATCTGCCCCAGTGTCCCCTCCTTACCCCACGGCCCCCACCCTGCCTAGATGTGCCTGTGTCTGTCTGGGGCGGGGCATGGAGAGGGCGGGGCTGGGAGGACAGAGGCCACGCCCACAGTCCGGTGAGGCCACACCCACCCCATACTGTCCATGGAGGCTCCTGCCTGTGCCCACCCGGGTGTCCAGGTCTCACTATGGTCCCCACCCTCAAGTGGGGTCCCTTGCTAGTGCCACCAGATGCCTGAGTCTCCCCAAAGCAAGGGAGGTGTTCAGAGTCAAGGGCCCCCCTCTGGCCTTCCCCCTGGGCTCTGGACTGTGAGTGGTCCCCCTAATGCAGGCGTTCACCACGAGGACCCTTCCCACCTGCTCAGCTGCAGCCCCCACCTCTGCCTTATGGAAGTCCCCAGCACACTCCGTCCCTCTGTCCCCAGCCTCTGCCCTCCCTCTGCACACATCCTCACCCGAACCCCAGACACACCCAATGGCCACTGGGAGACCGTGTGGCGGGGGCTTTGGGGTCAGGTGACTTGGGGTCAAATCCTGCTCCCCACTGTTGTGACCTTGGCATTGCTTCACCTCCACCCCCTTCATTTCTGTGTCTGGAAAGTGGGTGAATCACAGTGGGTCTGTCAGGGCGGCTGTAGGGCCATAGCACATCCATTCCGGGCACTGGTAGCTCGTGCCTGTAATCCCAGCTTCTCAGGATGCAGAGATCAGGAGGATCATGGTTCAAAGGCAGACCGGGCAAATAGTTTGTGAGACCCTATCTCAAAAAAACACCCACCATAAAAAAGGACTAATGGAGTGGCTTAGATTTAGGCCCTGAGTTCAAACCGCAGTACTGAAAAAAAAAGTCCAACCGTGATGGCGCAGAGACGTGTGGTGGTGAGAGACTGCACTGCGGGTTTGCTGTGCGCCAAGGGTGAGAGAAGGCGCGCACCTCCCTTCTGGTGGGCGCAGCCTAGGGCTCAGCCTGGCCACCGGGGGCCATAGACAGCGCAGGGTAGGAGAAAGATGAAGGGGTTCATAGGGCAGCAACACCGTAACACCAGACTTTGTCACGCTGCTCTCAGCTCCCTTCGTGACAACCCTTTGAGTGAGGTGGATGCTAGTATTCCATCTTTGTCCACAAGGCCAGGCTCCTACTCGAGGCCACACGGTGAGCACTCAGGATTCAAGGTCAGGTGTAATATGGAGCCTGTGACCCCAAGAACTGGCAGCCTTGTGTGTGCACTAAATATGAATGGGTTATATTTTGGGTTGACTTTTCTCTCTGGCTCTCTGGCTCTATTTCTTATCTTTCTATCTCTCTAATCTGTGTGCTGTCTACTTACCTGTGTCACTCTCTCCCGTCCTTAAGAGTCAGCCGTTAAGACACCCTCCCCCCATCCCCATGCAGCCTGGTCACTGGCTCTGGGCAGTGCAGAGTCCCCCGTCCCCATGAGGACAGGAGTGGACCTCCTGGGTCTCACTCTGCAGATGGCTGGTTGATCACCCTGTGACGTTGTCTCTGCAGGGCACCCTCTTGAGAAAGCATGGCAAGGGATTAGAAAAGGTAATGAGGTCCCGTGTGCGTGTGGTTGTGTGTCCATCTGCATGGGTAGGCAGGTCAGCTGGGGTCACAGGCAGCAGACAGGAGCCCTAACTAGTCACATCTGAGACCCGTGCACGGGGACACGAGTTCGTGTGCACAGATGCCTCCCCTCCCCCCCCCCAGCAACACCCAGGGGCTCCAGCTTGGGCTCGGCTGACCTGTGTCCTCCCTGAGGGCCCCTCGCCCTGGACTGGCACACGTTGGCTTTTTATGCTGTGTCTTGTTCTAGTGGTGTTGGTCGTGGGGCGGTGGAGCTACATGTGCACTTGGGCAGAACCACGTGGGGTCCCAGCCGTGTGGGTGTGGGCTGCGGGGCACCTTTGAGGTGTGAGATGCAGAACACGTGTAACTGCATTCATGTGGGCTTAGGGTGGGTGGGTCCTGTGTGATAGTGTGCGTGCGTGCTTATTTGGGGTGATTTCTGCACGCGTGTTTGTGTGTGTACAGAAGGTCCGTGTATGTGCACAGGTGCCCGGTGTGTGCGTCTCCATGCTGAGTGGACTTGCAGGACTTGTCAGTGCATTTTTTGTAGCATCAGGCCTGCAGGGGAAGGCTTAGGGGTTGGGGGAGGAGAGACCCCAAGCCCCCTTTCTCCACCCCCTGCCCCCAAGTGCCCACTGTGGGATCAGGCACATGTCCCAGGAGGTGGGTGGGCGCCTGCAGAATGCCCTGTGGTCAAGGGAAAGTGCTTAGCTGGGGACGGGATCCAGCGTCAGGTCCAGGAACCGGGAGGGAGCTCCTGGGCTGTGCCGTGGGATCGTGCTGTGAGGGGCAGGGAAGTCCCGCTGAGTGTCCCGCCAGTGGCCGGCTGCACTCTGACCTCCGCCTGATTCTCTCCACAGGGCAGGGTGAAATTGCCAAGCCATTCAGACGTAAGATGAGCCTCTCCCTGTCTGTCTGGCTCCCACCCTCCCCACCCCACCCCGCCCTCCACGTCTGTGACTTACTCCTTTGTCTGTCTGGCTTGCTCGTGGGGGGGGTGCCCTGCTCCCCACCAGACTGCAGGTGGGTTGCACAGGGGAAACTGAGGCCCAGGTAGCGGTTCTCTGGGTAATGTCACTCGTAACAACCTTAGGGGATCACAAGAAAGAAAAGCATAGAGGCTGGGGTGGGCACGGGCTGGATTTACCCCGAGCACATCATTGAGACAGCAGTAATGCTGACAGCAGTAGTGCCAGCCAGGACTGGTGATGACAGCTGGTAAACAAAGTGACTCCTTGTACCCCACCTCTGGGTGGGTCCCTCCCCGCCTAAGGCACCCCAGGACCCAGGGTCGCAAGACTCATTTCCTCATGGACACTCACCCTGCCCCCATGCTGACGTGGGTACCCCTGCTTGCCCTGAGAGCCGAGGGATCTGCCTGCTCCCCCGGCTTGGTAATGGGGGATGCTGGGCCTGTGGCTTCTAGGCCAGCACGCTGTCTGCCTCAGCAGTGCCCATGACTGAGACCAGGGAAGCAAATGAGTCCTTTGGAAGTCACAGTGTAGATGGAAAAACTGAGGCTCAGAGAGGTCAAGCCACTTGCCCATGGCCACACAGCAAGGCTGGCATTTGAACCCAGGCCCACCTGTCTGTCTTTTGGAGGGGGGTCACTTATGGAGGCTTGTTCAGGGAAGTCGTCTTTCTTTTAAAGGTCAAACTAACAGCCCCCCAGATTACAAGGTGGATCCTGGAGGGTACAGGTCGTGGGGAGGGTACATTCCACCAGGGCCCCACCTGTGCTGGTCCCGGGGCCCCAACTCCAGAGGCGATGCCCACTAACGCCTCATCTGGGGTTCCCCGCCCACTGTCTCCACAGCCCAACCCTTGCCCGTTTCTCTACTTTATCCCCAGTGCTGGGGTCACGGGCAGCAAGAGGCTGGGTAATGTCCCCACTGGACTGGGAGTTCTGGGGACCATAGACCTCTGTCCTCTGACCAACTATCTCCCTGAGCAGAACTTCTGAACAAGAACTGACGTGGTGCCCAGGGCTGGGTGTCATCGGGTGGCCAGGGCTGGGCTGGGGACCACCCTAACCCCTGTCGTCTGTCGTTATCTGCAGGGAACCCAGATGATCTTCAATGCCGCTAAGGAGCTGGGCCAGCTGTCCAAGCTCAAGGTAGGTGAGGGGCCGGGCAGGCGTGCCAACCATGGGGCGGGGGTCCCGGGGTGCCGCTTTTCACACGAGCAAGAGAGGGAGCCGGATTTGCTGATGTAGGCGGGTCACTTGCTCTAGCGAGTTGGGGACTGTGCACGGCTGAGCTTCAGGTGCAGCTCGGTCCCATGCCAGGTGCCAGGTTGTGCAAAGAGGGACCCACAGTGCACCCTCCAAGTTTAGCAGGTATGAGCCCCAGAGACAGACCGTGACGGTGGGGTCTGCTCTGCCCGCCCTGCCCCTGCAGGACCACATGGTACGAGAAGAAGCCAAAAGCCTGACCCCCAAGCAGTGTGCAGTGGTTGAACTGGCCCTGGACACCATCAAGGTGAGAGGCCAGAGGCTATGCCGGATGGGCCGGATGAGCACCTCGGCTCACCCTGGAGCCCTGAAGTCATTGCATTTGTGCACTTTCCGGTTCCTGGGGTGGACAAGACGGTGGTGCAGGCCTGCTCAGCTTCAGAGGTCAGGCCCGGGATAGGAGGAGGATGCATGGCGGTGGCCGATCCAAGGGGGAGCAGCAGAGGCCTTTCTGCGGAAGGCACCCGGGAGGAGGGTTTTGAGGAGTGCATAGGAGTTCGAGGATAAGCCACTGGGCAGGAGCGGGAGGGCCTGTGCACCAGTGGGCACAGTGAGGCCGAGGACGGCCCAGCGAAGGTGCGGGGTGCAGTCGCTCGCTGCCTCACCTCCCCCACCGCCCCACAGCAATATTTCCACGCGGGTGGCGTGGGCCTCAAGAAGACCTTCCTGGAGAAGAGCCCGGACCTGCAGTCTCTGCGCTACGCCCTGTCCCTGTACACGCAGGCCACCGACCTGCTCATCAAGACCTTCGTGCAGACACAGTCGGCCCAGGGTAAGGGGCGCGCCTCCCACCCTGCCTGCGCAGCCGCTGGCCCCGCCCCGTGACGTCATGGCCAATGAGCGGCCAACTTGCATGGGGCGGGGCCTCTGGCCCCCAAGGTCTCGGAAGGTGGTTTTGAGCAGGTGTCTAGGGACCAGCTCTGGGACGGGACCTCTGACGTCAGGGGCCGGGGAGTGATTGACAGCTCTTAGAGGTGGGATCCTACACTCCGTAGGGCCGTGAGGTGACTGTCATCTGCTGGTAGAATTATGATGTCCCAGGACCAATGAGTGGTTGACAGCCCTGGGTGCGGGACCTCTGTGGGGGAGAGGGGAGAACGGGGATTAACTGTTTGTGATGGGCGGGATCTCAGATGTCCTGGAGGCAAGGACTGATAGGCAGCTCCCGGTGAGACCTCTGGTCCTGGGCCCGGGGAAAGCGCTCTGACGTCTTGGGGAGGAGGGGAGGGGAGGGGTTCCATGTCTCAAGTCCTCTCTCCCTCCGTCTTTGCTTCTGTCTCCTGTTCCTACGCAGTGCTGGGCTGGAGGGTGGGGCTCCGGGGTCCTACGTCCCTCCTGGGGACCCCCTTTCAAAGTTGGCCTTGAGTGCGCAGCAGGCAAGGGTCTGGGCGGCTGGCCTCAGGCTTTGTGTCCACAGCGAAGGGGACGGGTCCCCATCCATCCTGACCTGGAGTGGGGAGTCCAGCCCTTAGCCTGCATCGCCCTGTCCCCCCACAGTCGGCCCAGGGCCTCCCTGGTCGCCGGCTTCATTTTCCTTCCAAGTCTTCGCTGCTTTTACTGTCCTTGGTGTTCCCGGACCCGAAGGCCATCTGTCTGTCCGTCTGTCTGCAGCTGACGTTTCTCTCTCTCTCTCTTGTTTTTCCTCCCTGTCACTCGCTGTCCCCTCTCCGCACCTCCTCCGCCCGCCACTTTTGCACACTTCTCCATCTCCTCCTGTCACTTGCTCCTCCCATCCTCCCCTCCCCATTAGTCCATGGTGGAAAGGGGACTAGGTTTACCCTTAGTGAAGACATTTATCCTGAGAAGGGTACGTGCTGCGCCGCCCGCCCGCCACCCGCGCCCCTCCCGGCCCGGCTAGTAAAAGGCCCGTCCTCCCGCCTCCCGGGGAAGCAAGGACGGCTTGCTGGTTCCACACGGGGAAGGGACGTCTCGAGCCAGGCCTGGGGTCCCCGGCAGGCCCAGGAGATCAAGAGCTGGACTCAGGTCCCGGCTCAGCCATCCGGCACGCTCTTCCTGTCTAAAATGGGGACGGACCAGACCCTGGTTTGTAGGGTGATTGTGAGCAATTCCTGGCACATGATGGACCCTCAGCAGTCCTCCGTGTCCATTGTCTGTCAGAGGAAGAAACCCACTTGTGTCAGGCTCCAACTCGCCCACACCCTGTGCCAAGTGTTTCTTGGCAGATCTCAGAAACCTCCCTACAAGCAGGGGCGGTGGCCTGTGATCCCAGGAGGACGGGTTCCTAGTCAGGGCCAGCCTGGGCCCCATGGCCAGACTCTTGGCTAAAACACCAAACGTCCCCAGCTGCTCCACAAGACGTGCCGTCTATACACGAGGAGGGTCCATGTCAGAGGAAACCCACTGCCCAGGAGGCTCTGTCAGAGTCCGGGCTTGGGGGTTAGTGGGTGGTGTGGGGGACGGAGAGCCCGGGAGCCCCTTTGCTGTGGAACCAGCAAACCATGGGATGGGGGCGTCCAGCACTGCCCTCTTCCCCCCTCTTACTAGCTTCGCCTTGGTCTGACCTCCACCTGACCATCAGTCTCACTCCCTGGCACCCCATCTATACATGGCCCGGATTGAGCTTGCTATGGAGCATCGGCCTGGGGGAGGGGAGGCTGAGCATGTGACTGGGGGGAGGGGCTGTCATGGCCAGAAGGGCGGCCTGGGTGGGCATGTGGCCCAGTGCTGGGCTGAAGGGGGTGTCCAGGCTCCCTGACCCTCAGCCACTCCTACCAGTGAGAGGTAACTGGGATCAACCTCTGACTGAGCCCATTCCCCCTTCACCTCCAACTGTCCCTCTGTCCCTGTCCCCATGCATGGGGTGCTCCAAGACTGGGAGGCTGCCTGGGGGGGGGGTGGGGAGGGGCGTGGTGGGGTGCTGGCGGTCACAGGTCTACAGGCCCGGCAGGATGTCCCCCCATGAGGAGGACATGTCTGCTTTCGTGCAGCCCCCTGGTCAGTCCCCATAAGACTATTCAGGACACTTACGGAAGCAGACAAGGGAAGATTGGGGGTTTGTTACCAGCAGGAATAGCTGGAGCCAGGTCTCCAACGATGCCATTGGTCAGTTTGTCTCTATGGAAACCTATGTAGGGCGGGCTCTCTCCTTATTGGCTGAGCCAGAGAACCAGGACTCATTTCTTACCAGTTACAGCCAAACGCTCAGGTCCAACTCCTATTGGCCCAGTGTGGGTCACCGGCCACCCTGAGCCAATCACTGAAAGCTGTGGGCGGGGCATGCTGTGATTGGATAGCTGTAATTAATCAAATTTCAGTGGAAATTTGAGACTCTAGGGGCAGGGGAGATAAAAGACACCTGAGAAGTGAGGCGGCCAGAGTGTCAGCTGCCATGGCAGTGGGGCCTGGATTGAAGATAGGTAGAGCAACAGTGGGGGCCCTGTTGGGAGGAACCCCGAAGATCTGTCCCACAGAGGGGGCCATGGAGGGCTCTGAGCATGGGCCGTGATCTGACTTGGGGTTTTTGAGGGTGAAAACAGAGATAGGGAGGTCTCTTGTAAGAGTCCAGGCAGATTGTGTTGTCTTGACGTCGGCCAGTAGGGTTGTCCAGTGTCCCTGCACATGGGCAGAGAGGACAGAGAAGGTGTCAGAGCTATGCTGCGGGTCACAGGGTCATGGGAGGAGAAAGTGACCAAAGTGGGTGAGGAGCCTTTTTGTGTGGGACACACATCTGGAAAGTCACTGTCGCAGTTAAGAGAAGACGGCGCCGGTGGCTCACGCCTGTCATCCTGGCTACTCAGGAGGTAGAGATCAGGTGACTTACAGTTCGAAGTCAGCCCAGGCAAATAATAAATAGGGCTGGTGGAGTGGCTCAAGGTGAAGGCCTGGAGTTCAAGCCCAAGTACAGGGGGAAAGAAAAAGACCCAGGGACGAGATAGTGAGTGATAAGAGAAGGCCACGATGTGACATGGCCCACAGTGAGGTGAGGACGAGGAAGGCAATATTAGGCTCAAAGAGGCTGAGAAATCGTCCATAGGCCACACAGCAAGGCAGTGGAAGGCCCACACCCGGGTTTGTGGCTTCCTAAGGGCACCCACCATTCAGGCCCCTTCAAAGCCCTGACAGGCCCATGACCTGGTGCTGCCAGCACATGGTGGGTGGAGGTGACCAAGGTCCTTCTTGGCGGGAAAGCAGAGTTCACATCAGACATCGTCTCCTACCTGCCCAGGCTCAGGTGTGGAGGACCCTGTGGGTGAAGTCTCTGTCCACGTTGAGCTGTTCACCCACCCCGGAACCGGGGAGCAGAAGGTCACAGTAAAAGGTGAGTGGCCTCAGATGGGAGGGGGCATGCCTCCACCAGGGGTTACCAGGTTTGAAGGCAGAAACCAAGCTCAAAGTGGCTTAAGCCAAAAAAATTTTTTTTGTTTTGTACTTGTTTAGAAAACAAAGTCTGGAGGTAGCCAGCTTCAGGCATGGCTGCATCCAGGAGCCCATCCCTTTTGCTAGCTTTAATTTTGTTAACTGGAACACATACTGGGCTGCCTTAACTAATATTTCCAATTTATAATTGATTTTTGTATCTGGGCCCCTGCCATCTTTTGTTGAACACTACTCTACAGAGCCCTGGGCAGCATTGCAGGTAGGGGCTGGGGAAGGCCCAGGGCTCCCTGCCTTTTAAATCCCACTGCGAACTTCTGTGCATCACTTCCTGTCACAGCTCATTGGCCAAAACTCAGTCACATGGCTACACCTAGCTAGACGTGCATCCTGGGAAATGTAGTCTTTCAGACGTCTATTTTGGTTATACAGGGTGGCCCTGACCAGGCCTCCCCTCTGTGTCCCCCAACAGTTGTAGCTGCCAACGACCTCAAGTGGCAGACTTCTGGCATCTTCCGGCCGTTCATTGAGGTCAACATCATTGGGCCCCAGCTCAGTGACAAGAAACGAAAATTTGCCACCAAATCCAAGAACAACAGCTGGGCCCCCAAATACAACGAGAGCTTCCAGTTGTGAGTGTGGGAGCCTTGCCGGGGCGGGGTGGGGGCAGATGGACCAAGGGCCCACCCGCGGGACAGGAAAGATGTCTGATGGGCCAGTGCCCCAGTGAGGGGACAGCATAGTGGTCACCTGAGTGGGTGTCACGAGAGGGAGGTGAAGAGGGCCAGAGGGGGGGATGGGCAGGGTCAGGACAGTGGGAGGTCATTTGGAGGAGTGTGCTCGGCAGTGCAGCTTGAATCGGGCGTGGGTTGGCAGCACACCCAGCGAAGATGGCTTCTCTCTAGCGGAGGGCAAAGGCCCTGGTATTTCCGGGTGGACACATGGCCTGGACATGGGGGGTGGGGCAAGGTTCAGTGGAGAGGGCCTTGTTGGGTGGGTGGGATAAACTAGGCAGGTAGTGAGTGTAGGGTGTCACCTGGGGCGACTAGGGCGTGACCTTGTGAGTGACGGTGGGGGTGGGGGTGACCAGGTGGGGTGTCGTCTGGAGGGGGTGGAGGGCCGGGGCTGGCTAGGAAGAGGACCGGGCAGGGGCGGCCTAGCTGGGGGGATGAGGGCGTGGCCCAGCACCGAGCGGAGCGCGGGACACCGGCACCAGAAGCTGAGGGTCCTAGGGGGAGGGGGCGTGGCCTTGGAGTGCGGTCACGTGGGTGGCGGGGCGGGGCCCGCTCACGCCCCGCCCCTCCCGCAGCACACTGAGCGCGGACGCGGGCCCGGAGTGCTACGAGCTGCAGGTGTGCGTGAAGGACTACTGCTTCGCGCGCGAGGACCGCACGGTGGGGCTGGCCGTGCTGCAGCTGCGGGAGCTGGCCCAGCGCGGGACGGCCGCCTGCTGGCTGCCGCTCGGCCGCCGCATCCACATGGACGACACTGGACTCACGGTGCTGCGCATCCTGTCGCAGCGCAGCAACGACGAGGTGGCCAAGGAGTTCGTCAAGCTCAAGTCGGACACGCGCTCCGCCGAGGAGGGCGGTGCCGCGCCTGCGCCCTAGCGGCGGGGCGGGGCTTAGCGTGGGGACCGCGCCCGGGGCGGGGCGCGGTGGGCGGAGCCTCGCCCAGGGCGCGGGAGGAAGAAGCCACATCTCTCGAGGCCATGTCCCTGAAAAGCCATAGAGGGTCCCAGAGCCAACTGCCGGGCGGGCGCCGTGACGCCCCGGGGGCCACTGGGGTCCTTCCCGGCGTCGTGCAAAAAAACTGGGCGGGAGGCCGGGACTTCAAAAGCACATGCGCCCTCGGGCGCCTCCACGGGCCGGGCGGCTCCGGGCCCCCATCCCCTCAGCAACCCAGTCCTTGCCGTGGAGTCCCACAGCCCGTGGGACGGACGGACGGCGAGACTGAGGCCGGGTTCCCGGTTCGAGGCCTTCCCTGTCGCTGACCCCGCCTGCCCAGCTCCCCCCAGGCTGCTAATCTCCCAGGGCGCCCCGTTTTCTACCAGGGGAGCCCGGGCCCCCACCGCGCCCCCTCTGGTTGCCAAGCGACACCCCTGCCCTCCGCCCACTCCTGACCCAGAGCAGCGACTCGGGGCCCCCAGAGCCGGGCGGTGCCCTTTCCCCAGATAGGGGACAGCAGAGCCCCGGCGCGCGGCTGCGTGAGTGTGTGTGCGCTGCGTGCGCGCGTCCGCGTGAGAACTCGGGCGCGCGCAGCTTGAGTCCCAGCGTCTCCTCCGACGCCGGGCAGCGCCCCGTTCCCCTTCAGCGAAGTCGGGTGTCCGGCTGGGCGGCGGCTCGCGTTTCCGGGCTTGCGGGGAAGGTTCCGCCCCGGCCGGGCACACGTGGAGTGGACGCGGGGGAAGAGCGGCCCGGTGGGCACGGCCGCGGGAGGTGCGGCGCTGTAGATGCGGTGACCTCCGGGAGGATCCGGGGTCCCCGGCGCCGCGCATCCAGGTCCGTGGCCATGGCCTCCTGACCGCCAGCGTCCGGTGTCCCTGAAGCCAGGCACGGTCGGTTCTCCAGCTGCGGGTCCCCGCGGCAGACCGACCTTCGCCCAAGGTGGCGGACGGGGCTGCGGCTCCAGGGCCGTTTGTTGAGTGAATTGCTGCGACTTGCAGGCTGAGGTTGTGCAGTGCCCTCGCGTCCTCACCCGAGAGCTCCTGCTCGTCCGTCGAAACATCTCACGGCCCCCGGCCCTCGGGTCCTCTCCACCCGCCCCTCCCGCGGTCCAACCTCACGCCACGTGCGCGTGCCTCGTGCCAACGCCGGGGCCCGTGGGAGGCGCCACCCCACGGGCCGCTCCGGGACGTGGGCCGCGGGCACCGCGGGCGACAGGGGCTGGGGCGCCGTCCGCACCCCGCATCTGGGCCCGAGCTCCCCAACCCGTTCCCATCAGAGATGCAAAAAACTTCCGCCCGCAGGCCCCGCCCCCAGCCGGTGGGCGTGGCCTCGTCGGATGGGCGGGGCCTCCGATCGCCCCCGCCCCTCGCGGCTCCTAAGAATCGTTCAGGACCAAAGCCGTCCCCGCTGCCCCCTCCGTTTCCTCTTCGCCTTTATTTTGTAAGAAAAAGAAAAACGGACGCTGTCGAGTGAGACCCCCGACCCTGCACCCGCCCCGCCTTCCTCAGCATGTGACTGCGAATGCGAGCGACGTTGGCTTTGTTGTCCCTGTTGTCTCCCTTTTCCAATGTCGTCCGACGCCTGTGACCCAGGCCGCGCGTGCATGGCGTTGAGATGTTTTGCACCTCGGACATTTTGGTCTCTGTACAACATTTTATTAACAGCAGACATTAAAAAAAAAACAGGAACCGCTCACAGCCTGGGTGCCTGGTGTCCTTGCGTCCCCGTCACGAGCGCGGGGACCGTGGGGGGGGGCCTTGCACCAGAAGTCGCTAAAAGGCGAAAACCCCACTTCCCTAAGCTGAGCTAAAGGTGGGACAAAAAGAGGCTCAAACCTCGGGGTTTTCCCCAAACTCGGCAGTTCCGCTCCCGACTGACGCCCTGGGGAGCTGTCGCTTGTGCCTGGGTTGAAGGAATAGTATGCAGCAGGGAAAAAGGATGCGTGATGGGCCAGCGGCGGCCACCGTGCAGGTTACTTGACTGCTTGCTTGTTTCTTGATTCGCTTTTTGAGACACAAGTCTGACTGCAGCCCAGGCCGGCCTGGAACTCGTCATTCTTCTGCCTCCCTAGCGCAGCGGTGTCCTTCACCAGGTGTGCGGAGGCGCCATGAGCCCGGGCGTGCGAAGGGGCCTGGGCTACATGGTGAGAGAGACCCCATCTCAAAAAAAAAAAATTGGTGAGAGAGAAGGGGGACGGTGCCCAGTCCTCACAATGGAGTGGCCTTGGTGACCTGACCTGGAGCAGCGTCGCAGTCTCAAGCCACTCTTGCAGAAAGCCTGAGAGGTTTTTATTCTTATTTTCCTGGAACTGAGGCTGAACCCGGGCTTCCCCCGTGCTCGCCAGGAGCCACGGTCGTGTTTAATGGGTTCACAGTCCCCTGCCCCTGTGCGCGGCCATCCTGGGCCCAGCCACCCACGAGGGGAAAATGGGGTACAAACACCCGCGTCCATGCTTGTTGACCTCACAGACGTCTTCGATTTCCTTAAGTGACACATTGTGACAGCTTCGCACCAGCAGTCATTTTGTAGCAGGGTTCTAAATCCAGAGGTGACCAAGCATTTGCGGAGTTTGGGATTTGGGGGGGGGGTCCTAGAGCCGGTTTCGGGGACACTGGGGACCTGCTGTATTTCTCATGCAAGTGGGTGAGGCCGGGAGGGTTTAACCAGCAGCGTAGGAGCCCGCCTGGGATGGGGCTGGTTTTGCTGGGAGGGTTCTCATCCCCCCGCACCATCCGTGACCTTTGTGAAAAGCACCCTCGAGCTTTGGTCTTGCTCTGGTTTGGTTTTTGCAGGCGCCTGGGTCTGAAGTCAGGCAGTCGCTCTGTCCACTGAGCCAGGCCCCCGCCTTTTGTGGTTTACTTATTTTCCAGGCAGGGCCTCCATGTTTGCGCAGGTCTGTCGTCTGCACCCAGAGCCTCCGCCCCACATGGCTGGGATTATAGGCGTAAGCCTCCATGCCCGGCCTTGAGCAGCCGCTGGGGCTGAGGGAGGCGGAAGGCTTCCAGACAGCAAGCCAGACCTCAGATGTCAGTGAAAAACCAGAATTTAATAAAAAAATAAGCAAGTCATTCAAGACCTGACCCCGCGAGCGGGTGGGTGGTGTCGTCCTCGCTGGTTTGGCTTTAAGGCACGAGGACCCCGGGGTCACTGCTGGGAACGTCCTGCCCGGGGCAAGGACAGCGCCCCAAAGCAACAGAGCCCCAGACACACGACCTCCCCCCGACAGGGACCTGACAATACAGGAGACCCCACACCTGAGACGTAAGGACAGGGACGCCAAGCACATGCAGCCAGAGCAGGCAAGGGAGACCCAGCCCCACTGCCCTGCGCCCCGGCCCAGGGGACCTGACATGCGGCCACTGGGACCCGGCGGCGACCCCAGGCGGGGGACGGTGTCCTTCCTCCAGGCAGTGTGTGTGGGGGGTCTGCACGCAGGCAGGGGTTCAGCCATTCAACCCAACTGGGGGTCGAGCAGGTCCCCCTCACAGTGGGTGCTCAACAAACGCTTGCTGCGTCCTGGCACCCGGCGTGCGACCCGGCACACAGCAGGTGCCCAACGTGAAGGGCGAGGGGCCCATGGCCGCTCCGGTGCCGCTCAGCTCCCCCCACGTCAGGCACCCCAATAAATACTGGTCACCCCTTAACGATGCCTGGGCGCCCCGAAAACCCGACTCGATCTGCTCGGACCTGGACCTGTCATCGAGCCATACCGGGAGTCGCTGTGCCTGTCACACAGCAGGCACCTACTAAGCGCTCAGAGGCCCTGCTCCCACCCCCGCCCACCCCTTAAACAGTAGGCGCCGCATTAATGCGCGCGAGCGCTGAGCGGGGCGCGGGGTGCGGGGCGCGGGGCGCGGGGCTAGAGCTCGTCGCGGGCCGCGCTGTCCAGCGGCGACTGCAGCACGTCCGCGTTCTCGGCCTCGCGGCTGAGCGCCTGCTGCCGCCGCATCTTGTGGGACTTGGCGCGGTCCCAGTCGGTCTTCACGCGCTCGTCGTTCCACACGACCGAGGTCTCCGTGTCGCTCACGTAGCCGTCGTCCCCCGTGTAGTGCGTGGGGAACACGAGCAGCGGCTCCACGGAGAAGGCGCGCAGGTCGCGCGGGGAGAAGCGCGCTTTGTACTCGGACCTGCGGGGCGGGCGGCGTCAGCGCGGGACGGGGACCCGGCCGGCCCGCAGCTCCCCGGCCCCGGCCCGCGCGCCGCCCTTACACCGGGTGCTTGTCGAACATGACCGGCAGGAACTCGTCCACCGGCAGCATCTTGGCCAGCGGCCCCGCGGCCAGCAGCTTGCGGGCGCCCTGCAGGGAGATCACGTAGGCCAGCGTCCAGTACGAGTAGTCGGCCTGCACCAGGTTCCGCACGCGGGGCACGGCCTGCTCGGGCTGCTCCACCTGCATGCGCTTGCGGCCCACGTAGCTGCGGGTACAATCGGGGTCACCTGCCCGTCCCAGTGGGCACGGCGCGGGCCGCGGCTCCGGCTGGGCCTTCGGGCCCGGGGGGCAGCAGGTGCTGCGTGTTTGGGGCGCCAAGGGGGAGTTAGGGGTGCGGGGAGCAGGGGCACCGGGATGCTGAGGCTGCTCTGCGCTCGCGGGGCTGCGGGGCGCGGCCAGGAGGAAGGGGTGCAGCCCCGACCGGTCAGCAGCCGGGTCCACAGAACCGAGGCGGGGGCAAGGCCAGGAAGAGGGAAGGAGGGAGGGGGCGAAAGATGGCCTGACCCCAGAGCAGGGCCACGCCCCCAACCCTGACCACGCCCACCCCGCTGGCCACGCCCCCAGGCCCGGGCCCGGGGCTCTCGGCGCCCCACTCACATGAGGTCCCAGTCCAGGCCCTCCCGCTCCACGTCCCGCATGAGGTTCATCAGGCGCCTCTTGAAGAAGATCTCGAAGCGCAGGTCGTCCTCGAACACCAGGGATTTCTGCAGCCCACGGGCCACAACCTGAGGGAATGGCCGGCAGGTGACGGGGACCCGGCCCCAAGCTGGCTGAGCCCTGCACGCCTCCCCGCCCTCCACGGCGCCCTGGACTCCGCTGCCCGCCCCGCCAGGCCTGCCCGGCCTCAGGCCGCGGCTCAAATGCCCCCATGACCATCCCACGCCACGCGCTGAGGACACGCAGGAGCTCTGGGCGCCCCGTGACACACGACAGTCACCACTTTGTGTCTCCCTCCCGCTCCCATTTGCAGGTCGTCTTGGTGAACCTGCCATCCTCCACGCCTGCCCGAGGGTGTCCCTGTCAGCTGGGGACACTGAGGCCCAGGCCGGGCAGTGCCTGTCTTGCTCTCGGAGCTCCCCAGTCCACTGACAGGTGCTCGGGACAAACCAGAGGGTTCAGTCGCCGCAGCCACCAGGGCGGCCACCTGTCCCCACGCCGCTGGCCGAGAGCAAGGGGCCCACCTCCTTCCAGATGTTGTAGTGGCTGAGGAAGCACCCGAGCTCGCCCTTGGTGAGCGGCCGCCCGTGGTACGGGTCCCGGTAGCCCGGCAGCATCTGGATACCCAGGGCGTCCACCTGGCTGGTGTTCATGGCTCTGGGGGGAGAGGGGTCAGAAGAGCACCCCATCCACCGTCCTTCTGCCGCCAGCCCACAGTACTAGGCCTGCCTGGGTGCAGCTGGCCGGGGCACACTGAGGCACAACTGCCCCCTCCATGTCCGCACACACCCTGCGGTGTCTGCGCCCCATCCCCTCCTGTGCCCCTCCCCCACCCGTCCCGCCCCCCGCCCCGCTCACTTGCCGTCCACCGCGTCCACCAGGCGGCACTTGATCTCCTGTTCCCACAGGGCGCGCAGCATGCGCTCCCGCCGGTCCTTTCGCCTCTGCAGGTTGATCATGAAGACCTGCGGGACACGGACGCCACCTCGCTGGGGCCCTGGGACGGGGGTCCTCGGCCCCCACCTCCCCCAGGGAAGCCAGCCCACCTCGTCGAAGCCCATCTTGTCGGGGGTCTTGGTGGGCGCAGAGATGAAGCGGGAGAGCTCCACGGGCGGGTGTTTCACTGCGGGCAGAGAAGCCAGGGATGCTTGAGGTCACCTCCCCATATTCCCGCTGTCCCCCACAGTGCTGGTCCCCCACAGACACCTACCTCGGGCCCTGTAGTATTCTGGCTTCTCCTGGAACACCCTCCTCCCCCCCTTACACCCTCAGCTATGACACCTTGGGGACACGGGGGTCCCCACACCACCCTGGACTGGGTCGGGCATCTCTGCTGGACTCCACCAACCCAGCCTTGCTCTTCTCGGTCTGACCCCAAGTCTCCCCCTCCGTGAGCCCCCTTCAGAGGACATGGGGTCTGTTAGCGAGGCCCAGTGCCCAACACAGGGCTTGGTACACAGTGGGTGGTCAGTAACTGCTCACAGCATGAACAAAGAATTGATGGTCAGCTGGTTGGGGGGCCTTGCCTTTCCTCAACCACAAAGCGTGCTAATAAACTCGGGTTTCACTGAGATACCAGAAGATCAGCCAGGGTGCCGCAGATGGACTGTCCCCCCAAAAAAAGCTATGCTCAGGACCTCAGTGTGACCTTGTGGGGAAACAGGCTCCTTACAGGGTGGGGTGCGGAGATGGAGACATGAGGTACCCTCTGAATGCAGCCTCTTTGGTTCCAAGACTGACACAGTGATTAGAAAAATAAAAATACAGACCAGAGGCGTGGCTCGAGCAAAGTGTCTGCCATGCAGGGTGGGACCTGGACAGACCCCCAATAAAAACACCACCAGGCACTGGTGGCTCACGGCTGTAATCCCTGCTACTCAGGTGGCAGAGATGAGGAAGATCGCAGTTTGAAACCAGCCCGGGCAAATAGTTCTCAAGACCCTATCCTGAAAAAACCCATCACAAAAAAGGGCTGATGGAGGGGCTCAATGTGAAGGCCCTGAGTTCAAACCCCAGCACCACAAAAAACCCGAAACAAAAGAAAAACGGGACACTCAGGCCTGGCAGCGCCCCCACCGTGGGTGGGTCACCTTGCATGTCACTGGTGCCATTGTGGGGAAAGATAACGAGTCCAGCAGATGACAGAGGACGGACGGGCAGCTCCGGGCCTGCACTTTCTCTGCCCGGTCTGACTGTTCTCTCCTTGTTAAAACTGCAATGAGGAGCGGCCACTTGCACTGGGTCCTGAGTCCAGAGGTGACTACAGTGGCTGTGCGTCCAGACACCATGGCCACATCAAGGAAGGGACTGACACCCGCAGACTTCAGTGGCCACGGAGGTCCTGGGGCTGATCCCCAAGAAAAACTGTGTTTAACTGAGCCTTTCCAGCTGAATTTCCTGAGGCTAACGCAACAAGCGTCCGGTGCGCGAAGGACTCACCCATGACCTCCAGCTGCACGTGCAGGAAGCTCTCGGCCTCGTCCTGGAGCGAGCTGTGGGCGCGCAGCGGCACGGGGAGGAAGCCGTACGCCTCCTTGTTGCACACGTACATCTGCACCTCTGCACCAGCGAACAGGGGTGGTCAGGCCGGGCGCTGATGGCCACCTTGGACGGGTGGCGCTGGAGCCCGGCCACAGGCCACAGCGGATCCGGGGTGGCCTGGCTGGTGGTCACACCTGGGACCCCAGGGCTCAGGATCACAGGTTCCAGGCAGCCTAGGTGCACAGTGAGGCCCAGGCTCCAAGTACAACCACAGAACCCCCACGCCTGGGTTTGGGGGACTCAGACATAAATCTCAAACTCTGTTCACAGCTGCGAAATACTGTTCTTCTGAGTTTTCACTGCAACCAATTTTAAAAATGTAAGAATTGCTCCTTGGCTGGTGGAGTGGTTCAGGTGGTAGAGACCTGCCTAGCAAGCCCTGAGTTCAAACCCCAATGCTGCCAAGTCAACAAAAAAAATTGTTCTTTCTTTGAGGCCACAGACAGAAGTGGCCCAGTGTGACTTCTGCTTCGGGGTGTCACAAGACAGTGCACGGCCCCCCCTTTTTCTTTAAATTGTTTTATTCCTAATTCCAGCTGCTCCCCCCCACCCCCACCCCATCAGGTTTCACTTCGGGTTTTCAGTGGCCCACAGTGAACTGTACTGTGAAACTGTTTCGTGGAAAACTCCAGAAATAATTTAGAATTTTTTTTTTTGGTGCGGGGGATCGAATCAGGGCCTCCCCTGTGCTGTGCTGGGGGAACACGTGCGGCCTCTCTGCCTGTGGAGGTAATTTTCAGAGTAGGAAGTACACTGCTGAAATCGTCCTGTCACGCTGACAGGTCTGGACGAGTGTACCACGCAGAGCTGGGTACCAGTGCGTTTCAGGAATCCTCTCCAGAAGGGGGGCGATGCTTACAATTCTCACGGGCTCAGTCGGGTGCTGGTGGCCACGCCTGTGACCCCAGCTACCTGGGAGGCTGAGATTAAGAGGATCACCCCCAAAAATAAAAACAATAAAAAAGTAAGATGGGCTCAACCACAGAAACTGGGAGAAGACGGAAAAGCGTCAGGATGGAGATCAGTCCGCGACCAGGTCCGAGGCAAATGGCACCCTGAGCGCCTGGATGCAGCCGTTCCTGAAGCGGGCCCCGCATCCCACTGATTTGGTTCCTGCCCAGCGTGGCCCCCTGGGGACGTCAGACCCCGCTCCTCCTCACCTGCCTGCTTACAGGAGAAGGCGAAGACGATGATGTCGTCAAAGGACCAGGTGTAGTCGGGGTGCGGCGGGTAGAAGGCCAGGCTCCGGGAGGCGGCCTTGCGCAGGTCGATGAGGAAGGTGGAGTGCACCATGGGCACGGGGAAGCAGCCCCGGCGCTCCCGCTTGCGGATGGGGATGTAGGCGGGCGTGCGGCGGTAGTAACCCTGTGAGGAGGGGAACCCGGGAGGACAAGTCTAGGGCAGCCGAGGCGGCCTGGCTGCACCCCAGGGCCTCCAGGAGCCATGGCGGACACCAAAGGGCCACCCGCAGACCCCCATGCAGCACGGGAAGAGGCCTCTCCAACGTGGGCCCCCGGCACACAGAAATGTGACAGGCCCGAGGGACCTCAGGAAAGCTTATGTATCTGAGCGTGGGGCTGCCTCCTCTCTCCTGTGCCCCGGGTACATGTCGGCAAATCACGTTTAGATTTCCACAGCTATTTGAAGAAATAAGAGCACTACGTGCTTCACTTGAAAACGGTAAATTTGAGTGGGCACCGGTGGCTCGCGCCTGTCATTCCAGCTACTCAGGAGGCAGAGGTCAGGAGGATCACAGTTCGAGGCCAACCCGGGCAAACAGTTCTCGAGACCCTATCGCAAAACACCCATCACAAAAAAATGGCTCAAGATGTAGGCCCTGAGTTCAAACCCCAGTGCAGCAAAAAAAAAAAAAAGTGAATTTACGTTGTATGAATCTCAGTTCTCTGAAATAGAAAGATGGCTGGGGTGCTCAGTGGTGAGCACTGGCCTAGCACATGCAAGGCCTGGGGTTCCCCCAGCAGCACCCCAAAGAAAATCCAGCAGGACACAGGGCAGCACTGGTTCCCCCTCTTCAAGCTTTGCCTGGAACCCCAGACTCAACCCTGGGGGTGGGACATGCAACCCAGCCTGGCCAATCAGAGCCTTGCACTTCCCTGGCTTCCTAACTGGCTCAGGAGAGGGGAGGAGGCTGGAGAGGAGCCAATCAGCGTGGGCTCCGAGCAGCCTGAGGATGAGGTCACTTCTGGATCCAGCCAGGCCTGAGCTCGGCCCCAACACCCCCCTGCCCCTGCCTGCACACAGACAGGTCAGGTCCTCCGGTTTGGAGAAGATGGCCCTGGACCCTCCTCGGCAGCCTTGTCAAGGTGACTCTGGCCGGGCCCCCACTTTCCAGGTCCTAGCCTACCTGGGACGTCATTCCACACCAGAAGTTGGAGTAGGCAGCCCGGGAGTCCAGCATGGGCGCCACCACCGTCTTGTTCTCTGCGATGAGCAGACTCAGCATGTCGGGGTTGGTGATTAGGTTGTCAGCGTCCACAAACTGCAAGACAGACACAGGCCATCAGCGTGGCCGGCAAGCGTGGTCAGTCACATCTCAGAAGAACTGGGGCCAAGACCAGGGCCGTGGGGTGATGAGGACATTGGCGGCCCCACTGTGCCCTCAGGAATGAGCCACGTGGCCAGGCACCAGTGCTCACATCTGTAATCTCAGCTGCTTGGGAGGCTGAGATGGGGAGGATCACAGTTAGAGGCCAGCCTGGACAAATGGTCCTGGAGATCCCATTTCCAAAATAACCAGAGCAAAAGGGACTGGAGGGGTGGCTCCAGCCACAGAGCACCTGCCAAAGAATGAGCCATATGGCCAGGTGTGATGGCGCTCACCTGTGACCCGGGCACTCGGGAGGCAGAGGTAGGAGGATCAAGGTCTGAGGCCAGCCCTCAGTGCAAATGCAAGACCCACCCGAAAAATAACACAGCAAAAGCACTGCTGGCATAGCTCACGGGCAGAATGCCTGCCCGTCCAGCACAAGGGCTGGAGTTCGAACCCTGGTACGGCCAAAAGAAAAAATATAACGTGTTGCTACCCAGGTGTGCACGGCCGTGTGTACTCGGGCATTCCTGAGTCACTGGCGAGGTCGTCGGGCAGGGCGAGCCCAGTCCCCAGTACTATGGTTCTGGGGTGCTGAGTGTCCCCAGAGTTCACGTGGTTCAGCTGCCAGCCCAGGGGTGATGTTGGGCGTGGCAGGACCTTTAAGAGGCGGGGCCCGGGGAGGTGATGAGGTCACTGGGGCGGAGCCATGGAAGGGATTAATGCGGTTCTCCAGCACCTTGGTTACTTCCTGCAGGATGGGTTGTCACAAGAACAAAACTGGCCCCTTCCTGACTCTCCGGCTTCCTGTGTCACCCTGTGACTTCCTCAGCAAGTGCCCCGCCACTGTGGTGACACCAGTGGCCACGCACAGGGCACCAGATCTTGAACTCTGAGCGCAATAAACCTTTCTGTATAAAGTTCCCAGCTCAGGCATTTCCTTACAGCAACGCAAATGGACTAGGAGCACCATAAACCAGTCACCAACGCTTTCCACGGGGCGGGTGACAGGAGAGACTATGGCTTGTTTCACACACAAAATTATTGAACGTATTGCAAAAGCTGGTGCTAGGGCCTCGGCTCTGACCCCAGTGCTCAGAAGGTGAGTTCCAGGCCGGCCTGAGCTGTGCGGCGAGGACCCAGTCCCCAACCCAAGGGCTGGAGTCGCTCGGTGTGGGCGCCAGGCAGCCCCGATTTCACCCCAGCAAAACTGTATAAACCCACACTTGGGTTGTGTGAACACAAATTCCCATCCCCAGGACGTATCATCGTGTCTGCGAAATGTCCCCAGATCCAAAACAACCACTCCCTCGCGATTCGGGTAAGTCTGCACAGCCTGGACTAGGAAGGCGTTTTAGGTTTTTTTTTCATGCACCTGGTCCACAGCTATGCTCTCTGCAGTACTTTTAGAGTGTGGACCGACAGCCACAAACAACAAAACCTGAATCCCGTTGTCACTGGGGACAGGACAGAGTTCCCACGTGGCAAGCCTGGCTGGGCAGAGCAGCCGAGCCTGGGACAAGCTTCACACCACGTGCCCCGGGATGTCAGAATCTGTGAGCTTTGCATATATGCAGGATAGCTGGAGAAGCCTGGCGGTTCCCCCAAAAATAAAACACAGACGCCGCACGTTGCCCAGTTCCTGAGCATATAAACCCAAGCTGGAGGGGGACACGAACCCAAGTGTCCCTCAGTGCAACGGAATATTACTCGGCCATGAAAAGCAAACCGCCCGTCTCTGCTACAACGTGGACACACCTTGAAAACGTGACACTGAGTGACAGAGCCAGACACAGAGGGCACACAGCGCGTGACCCGTTGATAGGAAACGTCCAGAACTGCAAACCCACGGGACAGGAAGACGAGTGGGGGCTCGGGGATGGACGATTCTGGACCCAAACAGAGGGGGAGGTCACACAGCCTCGCCACGGCGCCAAGGCCACTGCACTGTGCACTATAAAGTGATTAATGTCACGATGTGCAAATTGCACCTCAATGAAATCGAACAGCCCCAAACGGGTTCCCTGGAGGTGACGTTAGGTTTGCTTTTTTAAGCTTATTTTTTTCTTTACATTTTCTCCAGCAAATAAGTTTCACAGCTTGTGTAAAAAGAAGCAAAATAAAGCACGGTGACCTTTACAATGTGACACCAAGGACTGCATGCTCCAATTTGGCTCCGAGTCCCAGGTTACAGGACAGGCGATTGTCCACCAGGAGCCAGTGGTGGCTCCTGTCCCTGTCACTGAGTTCCACAGGAACTCAGTGTCCTCCTGTCCTCATGCCCCCAGTGCTGCCATCACAGGCACAAAACCCAGGTGG
This sequence comes from Castor canadensis, assembly GCF_047511655.1. Classification (NCBI taxonomy): domain Eukaryota; kingdom Metazoa; phylum Chordata; class Mammalia; order Rodentia; family Castoridae; genus Castor; species Castor canadensis. The sequence continues at coordinate 187,839 of NW_027395334.1, forward strand.
TCCAGGAGGGAGAACCCCAGCTCCTCCCTGACACAGCTGTGTCCCCTCCTTCTGAGCCTCGGTTTCCCCCCTGCCCTGCCCTTGGCCTCCCGGACACTGACCAGGATGTAGTCTGCCCACATGTCGCGGGCGGACTTCAGGGCCGCCTGGCGCAACTTCATGACGTGTTCATAGCGAGAGTCGGACCAGTGTTTGGGGCCCTCCTCGTCCGGGTAGGACCTGCAAGGACACAGCGGTGAGGTGACACGACAAGGGGCCTGGAGCGGAGGCTGGGACAGAGGGACATGGAGGACAGGCCGCGGGTCCCCGGCTGGCGCGGCTCAGGCAAATGCCGGAGCGCAGAAAGCCGGACACTGAGAGGCGGGAGAAAAGCTCCGAGTGACCATCGAGACCCCCGACGTGGAGGGACAGCGGACAGGACGAGAACTGGAGGCAGAGGAACTCGGACGCTCAGAGGGCGCAGGCAGCAGGGCGTCCGTCTTCGGGGGAGCTGAGCGGAGGGGACGAAGCAGGAGGTGACCGTGGGCAAAGGTCAGGCCGGAGGCCCGTGGCCGATCTGCAGTCAGCACGTCGCGTCCCCGGCTGAGGTCCGGCCCTGACCAGGACCACACAGGCCATGGAGGACATGTCACAGACACAGAGGTCACCTGCCGCTCACCTGGGCTCCTCCGCAGGCCGCCACTCTACGGAATGGTACAGGTCCTTCACGGCCACCAGCCACTCCCGCAGCACCGCGGATGTGTTGTCCACGTTGTGGTCGGTGGCCACCCTGCGGGCACAGTGCCCGTCAGAACGGTTGAGGGGACCAGAAGGACGGAGCCCCAGCTCGGCGACCGGGCTCCATATCCTCCTCCTGCCAGCTCCGCAGACTGGACAAGGCGTGCCTCAGTTTCCCCACTGGGAACAGGCTGCAGTTTGCTGGGCACCCAGTGAGTGTGGCTTGGGATGTTAGTGGGTTTCATTCCTAGGATTTTATATCTCACTCAGCATCGACGGCACGCAACTTAGCAACTTTGCAGAAACCCCACCCCACCTGCCTTCATCCCTTTCCACCAGCGATCACCGCGGGCTGCGATCACTCATTCATTCGACAAACGCTCGCTCAGCACCACCTGCGTGCTTGGGACCGTGCAGAGTGGGGACGATCGGTCCCGAACTCATTCTCCAGATAAAGGTAAGTCCACAAGCCTGGCACCAGCGACGACGACGACGACAACGCTGTACCGAGCAGTGGTCACCGGCTCGAGCCCCCACAAGGGTGGTTAACCTTCAAAGACGACCCCAAACACCCCCTTTCCACCGGAGGACGCTGAGGCCTCGGGGCTCTGCCCTCCCTTGTGGCCCCCGGGACCCGGCCATTCCGGCGGGGACAGTGCAGGTGACAGTGCTGGGGGCAGCAGGGGGCACCAGGGAGACCTGGTGAGGACCCTGTGGACCCAGATGGGGGGACACACGGGGGACCCACGGGGCCCCGCGGCCTCACCACAGCGCCGTGCGCTCCCGCGGGTGGCGCAGCCGCTCCAGGGCGCCGAGCGTGGCGGGCAGCGCCGGAGCCGCGTTCCGGGCCAACAGCGCCACGAGCACGCGCGGCGCCTGCAGCGGCGACTCCGGGCTCCAGCGCTCCTCGGGGAAGTAGGCGGCGGCGCCGCGCGGGCCGGACGGAGGCGGCGGCGCCAACAGCAGCAACAGCAGCGGGAACAGCAGCGACCTCGGGAGCGCGGACGCCCCCCGCCGCCGGCTTCCGCGCCCGGCCGCCGCCATCGCGCCACGCGTCGCCTTTAAGCCGCTTTTCTGCCGGCGGACGCGGGCCGCGCCTTAAAGGGGGTCAGCGGTCATCCGGGTCCCGCCCTGACGCCCGATTTAAAGGGGAGGAGCGCGCTTGGCGTGAAGTGAACGCGCCTCCCAGGCCTCACCTCCCGACGCCTTGAAGAGCCAGGGCGCCACTTACCCTCCGACAACACAGGCCCGCCCCTCGTGACGTCAGCTCGCAGGCCCGCCTCAGACGCCCCGCCCCCGTCCCGCCTTAAAGGCATAGAGAGCTCTGAACGCGGACTTGGCCTGCTGCCTTCCAGCATGTCCAATGTCTGTGCGTGTTAGATTTAGAAGGACGGGGCTGGTTAGGAACAAAAAACCCGAGCCTCACTTTCCTTGTCTGCAGCACAGATGTCGCCGCCGGGGTGGCTAAGCATCAAGACCCTGCCGTGCACAAAGCAGCTTGCCCTTCTGTAAAATGACGTCATGGAGACCTCCTTGGGGGACGTGATGGTAGAGGACCAGTGTCACGTGCTTTCTGATCCATGTGTTTGCATCAGTTTTAAGATTGTGTTTTTGTCGGGCGCGGCCTGGCACCCTTGTAATCCCAGCTACTTGGGAGGCTGAGATCTGGAGGGCTGCGATTCGAGGCCAGCCTGAGCAAACAGTTCTGAAGACTTCACCTCCAAATTAACCAGAGCAAAATGCACTGGAGGTGTGGCTCAAGTGGTAGAGCGCCTGCTTTGCAGGTGAGGAGCCTTGAGTTCAAACCTCCGTCCCACCAAAAACAATTAAAAAGTCACCATAATAAAAAGGTAAAGACAAGTTTGCACTCTGGATTCGGTGGGGAAAGAGCTTGCATGTTAAGAGAAATAAGGTGACAAGATGTTCTTTCCTTATCTGGAAGATTTAGGTCAGAGGCAGAGAACTTTCTGGAAGGGGCGGGGTGACTAATTCACCCTTGTTGCCAGGATTGACATCTGCAGCCCACCCTAGGCAGCCCAGGAGGCGGGAAGGCTTTGTTCCTTTGTTTTCGTTCCTTTGGCGGCGCTGGGGTTTGAACTTGGGGCGTGGCGCTTGTGAGACGGGCGCTGTACCGCTGAGCCACGCCTCCTGTCCAGAGGCTCACGGCTCAGCCACGCCCCCTTCCCCTGCGCTCACGACTTGGCCACGCCCCCGTGCAGCTCTTAGCCACGCCCCTCAGTGCTGCGCAAACTCAAAGGCGCAGCGGGAGTGTCAGCTCACTCTTGGGACAGGCCGGATGCTTGGGGTCACCTCCGTGCAGGGTCCAGGCTCCCCGAATTGGCCAGGGACACTCGGGGATCCCCGGACGCCCTCGCTCGGAAGCAGCTGGGCCGGCCGTGACGGAGGAGCCGCAGCCTCCCGGAAGAGATGGCTTCCTGTCCTGGCGGGGACAGGGACAGGGACAGCTGCTCTCCCAGCAGGGAATCTGGCACCTCGTCAGGATGGGGGCGGGGTGCGGTTCAGGGCCGGTCTCAGCAACAACCCGCAAAATAAGAGTTGAGCCAGTAAGCAAACCCCAAAAGCTCACAGCAAGCTGAGAATAATATTTACTACCCTAAATATGCAAGATTACTAGTTCTCAATAACAAAAGGAGGGGCTGGTGGCGTAGCTCAAGTGGTAGAGCCCTGTCCAGCAAACGTGAGGCCCTGAGTTCAAACCCCGGTACCCCCTGTCCCCCCAAAGTCACCAACAGCCAGTTAGTTTAAGTTCAATGTCATCCAAGCAGTTCAAAATAAAGCTGATAAAAATGTAAAGCTAGAGCAATGAGTTGCGTGCATCGAGGTGACATCCCCGGTGTTTGCTAAGGGCTTGCAGAAAATGCACAAACCCTGCTGGGCAGGTGCAGCTTGGGTGGATCCCAGGTGGGTCATTGTCCCACGGAAGTGACAACGGTCAGGGCGAGGACTGGTCTCCAAATGTTCCAGGAGGAGGCTGAGGCCGGGTCAGGTCAACACTGAGCCTCAGTTTCCCCAGCTGTAAAACAGCAAACATCAGAAAGACATGGGACTGAGCCACAAGGTACCCAGGCAGGAGGGGGGGCAGGACAGGAGGGCAGGTCCTCCAACAGCAGCCAAGGAGAACACTTGCTGGACACAGGTGTGGGGCCCGGGGACCATCCTGTTTTTATTGGTTTGGTTATGGTTTTGGGGGACAGGGTCTCACTCCTGCCTTGTCTTCCCACCTATTGGGATGTCAGACATGGCCACCATGTCCTTTCAATGTTGAAATGACAAATGCAGCTGCTGGGTACCCTGACTTATCCATCAGTGTCCACGGGGACTGACTCCTGTCCCTTCTGTGTCATGGCCAGTGCCGCACAGAGTCAGGTCCTCACCTGCTCCATCCTGGTCCCACGGGGCCTCTGAGCAGTCAGCCCGAGACTCGTGGTCAGCACCGAGTGCCTTTCTCAATTCTGAAATAAGGCAGAAACCCTTTTGCATCTGGTGAGTCCAGACAGATGTCCCTCACAGGAGCCTCTCCCCTGCTGTGCCAGGGGTGGACACGGCCAGGGACCCTGCATCTCCCCCAGCCACCATCCCCACATCACAAATCCATGGAGAGACCCCTCCCCCAGGAGAACTCAGCAAGGTCACCTTGGTCAACCCCCATGACTGTCACTTGAGACCCTGCACCCTCCAACCTCCTTGCCATGCCCTGTGCCCCAGCTGCAGTTACTCGTCATGGTCACAGGCATTGACTCAGCAGTGAACTGACCATGCTGGAGGGACAGGGATGTTCCCAGAACTACTTCCCAGCCCTGAAGGGCTCCCCCAAATCTGAGAACTGCTGGCGACTCCATGCCAGCCCGGAGAACCCTGGGGAGTGGTTGTTAAATGAATACATGTAAAACTCCATCCCTGGTTTACAGATTTTGCCTCCTTTTCTCACCCTAAGAACTCCTACAGTACCCTCAAAGCCTCACTCCAATGCCCCCGCCTTCAGGGAGCCCCCATCACTGTCCACCCAGAATCCCTCTGTCCTGGCCCTGACCTGAGGTCAAAATGCAAGTGCTCACAGGAAATGGGGTCCTGGTGGTGCTTGGTACCCACAGCCAGGGAGGCCAGGCTCCCCAGGCAGGCAGCTCACCTCGGTCAATCCTCTGCAGCAAGGCCTCCCGAACGACATCCTGGTAGATGCCCTCGGTGGTCAAGGCCTGGTTGCCCACGGCCAGGACGTCCCCCTCGACGTCAGGCAGCGCCTAGAAGCACACGTTAGGGTTGGGCTGGAGGGCAGGACCTCCACAGATCCTCGAGGTCCACCCTGAGCTGCTGGACGCCTCAGGCCTCAGTTTCCTGATCTGTAAAATGGCCTCCCTGACCCGCACTCACGAGGGTCTTGTGGGAATTAATTAACCAGGTTAACAGTGACACGCGCTCATCATGGCCCCAGTCCGTGTGCTGGACATGAGTGGAGAGGTAGATTGCTCAGGTCACGAAGAATGGCTTAGTGTCACCGTCACAAGGACAGCTGAGCTCCCCACCGAGGGATAAGGTGGACTGTCCACCTCCCCAACTTAAGGAACAATCTTCCATTCTTTGTAAATGACCGGACCTCAGGCACTCTGCTGTGGCATCACAGGGGAAGGACAAAAATCATCCATTGCTTGCAGAGAACACAATGGACCCGCTTCCCTGTGCTGACCCCTTAGATCTGTGTCAGAGCCTCAGCCGCCCCGGCTCCCCCCAGTGCTAGGCAAGCGCTCTCCACCTTGCGTCTCGGGCCGAGCTGGCTCAGCACGAAGGGCAGGAAGATCCCCAGCAGCCAGCTCCGCGTGCTCCTCCACCGCGCCGACTCACTGTCCGAGGTGAACTTCTGCAGGACACACGGGGACCTGTCCAGCGGCCAGCACAGCATTCGGCCCATCGTGCCCTCCCCGAGGCAGGCCTCACCTTCAGCACACGCCCCCTGACTCTCTCCAGCTGCAGGGTGGCCTGGTCACAGTCCAGGGCCGAGGTCAGGCACTCGTCGGCCAGCTGCAGGAAGGTGGTCACCGCGTCGGCCATGAGCTGTGGAGCAGGCGCTGCTGTGAGCCCCAGAACCTGCATGTCCTGACCTCTCGGCCCCCCCAGCCTCCTCCACCTTCTCCCAGCAGAGAACAGCTGTCCTCCCCTGGGGCTTGGTGCCCAGTCGGGGACAGAGTTCAGCCACCGTACAACATGGCCTGCAGAACACTTTGTTTCCCTCCTCTGTCAGGCCCGTTCTCTGCCCCGCCACAGCTGTCCCTGGCAGCCGTGCACACAGGGCATCCAGTCCTCAGACCAGCCCCAGCACCACAGCAAGGCTCTGCCCACCTGCCCGTCTCTCCTCTCTCTGTTCAGCTGTCCTGTGAAATGCAAGCCCTTCAAGGCTTGTGGCTCCCTCTTCCTTCCCCACACAGTCCCAGCTTGGAGGTCCCCAGCCAAGCCTGGACTCTCCTTGAGGACTCCATGGCCATGCTGCTCACGGGTCCAGCAGGGAGGTCCAGCTGGGTCTTTGTCCCCTCCCTGGTCTGCCGGCACACGCTCAGTGGAGGCTACCCTCTCGCCTGGCCTCCTCCCGCCTCCGCTCACCCTCACCTGCTGTGCGAGATCCTGCACCCCAAACACCAGGCTCTGCGTCCCCAAGAAGCCAAAGGGTGCCCCCAGCTGCCCCAGGCGTCCCCGGCTGCGCTCGGCTTCCCGGTAGCACACATGCATCAGCTCTGGGTCCCACGGCATTTCCCCGAACTCGTAAACCTGTCCCCAAGCAGTCAGGTGGGAAAACACATCAGCTAAGACAAGGACAAGGTCCCTACACGATGACAAAACAAATGCTAAAGGAAGCCATGCTGCCTCAGCTGTCACAAACTCAGAGAGAGTGACCATGACATGCAGTCAGTAAGTGAGAAACACAGAAAATGTTGCTGGCACAACTGAGAGGACAAGTGTCCCCTCTCTGTCACCGTGGGAGGCATGGGCTTGTCCTGTCCTGGCTGCTGGGACTCTGCTGGCATTTTTTTTTTTTTTTTTTTTTGCAGTGCCGGGGATGAACCCCAGGCTTTGGTGGCAGTGAAGACTCCATGGCGGTCCTCAATAAGTGAAAAGCAGCCAGGGACAAACATCAGTGATGGTCACACCGAGCGCGGCCCTGCTCACCTCCCCGCGCAGCCGTGCGCCCGAGCTCCCGCGCAGACGGCCGCACAGGCGGTCCACGCCCCGGGCCAGCAGGCTCCGCACCGCGTCCAGCGTGGCGTCCACGGAACTCAGCAGCGCCTGCGTGACCCGGGGCAGCTGCGTGTCCACCTTCCCGCGCAGGCAGGACTCCAGCGGGCCCTGGATGTCCGCTGAAAGGACAAAAAAACCCAGCCTGGGGTCAACTCTGCAAGGCAGCTGCAGACCGAGGGTGGCGGGGACCCTGGGCTCAGCAGGGAGATGTGGACAGACGCCACCCTCTCCTACCACGCTTCGCAGGTATGGAAACTGGGGACAGCTCAAAGGTGCACGCCAGGGAGGCAGAGCGGATTCGAACCCGCGTGAGAACCCTGAGCGCTTAGAAGCCACCCTAGTCCACCGGGCTCCTGTCTCCACCCTACCCCACCCAGCCTCACCCAGCCTCACCCTGCTCGCTCTCTAAGCCTCAACCTCCAGGCCCCGCCCACCAAACATGTAGACCACGCCCCTTCTCTTTACGGCTCCGCCCACTGCCTTCTTGTATCCTAGGCCCTGGATCCCGCCCCTACCAACAACTTTTCTCCGCTCTGGCCCTTGGCCCCGCCCCACCTGTCCAGTGCCCGCCCCTCCCCCGCCATGCCTCTCCCCAACTGTCATGACATCCCCCCAGCTAGGCCCCTACGTGTCTCTCTTGGTCCATCCCTGTCCAGCCAGGCCCCGCCCCATTCGGACTCCATCCTTCCACCTAGGCCCCGCCCCTTCTGCCCTGGCCCCGCCCCCCCCAGCCATGTTCCCTCTCGGCTGTCCCGACTCCACACCGCAGTCAGGCCCCGCCCCATCTATCCTGGCTCCGCCCTCCCCACCATACCCCGCCCCGTCTGTCCTGACCCCGCCCCCGCCCAGGCCCCGCCCCATTTCCTGACTCCACCCTTCCAGCCAGGCTCCGCCCCATCTCCCTGATCCCGCCCCGTCCGTCCCGGCCCCGCCCTCCCCGGAGAGGCCCCACCCTGCCTCTGGCCCCGCCCCTTCCTGATCAGGTCCCGCCCCTCCCGGGCTCACCCCGCAGCCTGTGGGCCGCGCGCGTGCGCAGCTGCAGGATGTGGTCGGCGTCCGGGCGGATCGTCCGTTCCAGCGCCGCCATGAGCTCGTCCTTCTCGGGCTGGAAGGCGCGGATCCCCGCGGAGGCCCCGGCCAGGACGGCGGCGTACACGGCGTCCAGCAGCTGCCGGGCCGGTCCATGGGGCGCCGCGGGGGGGACAGGGGCGCGGTCAGGTGACAGTCGCGGCGCAGGGGGCCCCCGCCGTCCCGCCGTCCTCCCGCCGCGCCCACCTCGGTCCAGGCCCAGGCCCGGGCGCGGCCCGCACCGCGCAGGCCCCGCAGCGTCCGCGCGCGCAAGTCCGGCAGCAGCTCCCGCATCAGCAGCGCGGTCAGCACCTGCGGGAGAGGGCGGTGGGCGCCGGTCCCCAACCCGGGTCCCGGCCGGCCTGGCGGGCACTGACCTCCGCGTCCGAGCCCAGCGTCGCGTCGTCGTCCCCAAAGTGGCCTCGATGCTGCCGGTGGAGGCGGACGGCGTCCAGGAAGGCGCGGGCGGCCGGGGCCTGGCTGCGCTGCAGGACTGAGGGGGGCTCCTCAGTGCCCGCTGCCCATCGGGGAGGAGGCCGGGAGCACCCCAAGTCTCCCGGCCGCTGGACCTTTGCATCAGCAAAGCCAGCACCCGTCCAGAGGTGCACTTAGAAGGGACCCCGCACACGGCCACCCTGCAGCCCCTCCTGGTGGCCACCGTTGTGCAGTCACCAGCCTGCACAACTGTATGTGTCCATCCCATCCCTCTTCTTCTCCTGGCTGACCCCTCACCCTTCCCAGCTGCAACACCCCCTCCTCCAGGAAGCCCTCTGTGACTCCTCCAGACTGAGCTCCCACGGGACACTGTGTCCTGTTGCTGTCACAGTCCTCATACCTGCCTGCTGTCCCCACTGTGATCTTCTCCAACAACCCATTTTATGGACAAGGAAATGGAGGGTTCGCCTTCGCCCAGGGACCCACCTGTGCCCCGAAGCCGGATGCCACCCTGCAGGGCCAGCCTCCAGGCCCGCTGCACCTCTGCGCTGGCCGCCGAGAAGCAGAGGGGCCGGCGGAAGGGGTGCTGGAGGAACAGGGGGAAGCTCACGGGGACCTCCCCGAGGGGGTCGGGCTCCTCCTGGGCGGGGTCCCCTGCAAAGCAGGTCAGGTCGTTGTCACCCATTCTGCGAGAGGCCCCACAGCGACACCGGCAGGCACTGTTGGTGGCCATGCTCGGGTGGGGAGGCAAGCATGAGGCACTCACTGTCGCACATGCACAGCGCTGGGAAGAGTCGCAGTGTGGGGACCCCAGACTGACCTGAGGACACCGGGCAGAGCGCGTCCAGGAGGCGCAGGAAGTCCCTCAGGGAGGTCAGCAGCGTGAACCCCGTCAGGGCGGTGGAGCCCAGGGGGCGGCCCCCCTTCTCATATTCCTGTCAGACAATGAGCTTGAGACAGGGGTGACAGGATGGGGGACGCCGGGGGACCCATCCCTCCCTGGGCTGGGCGGGCCCCATGGCCTCTCTGAGAAAGTTCTCACGTCCTCAGAGCCCCAGGCAGCTCCATTAGCACCCCACTTCCCAGGTGTGGAAACTGAGTCCCGGGCCTCGAGGGACCCCTCGCTACACCGAACGCTCTGCCCTGCCTCAGTTTACCCACCCGACCCAGCAGGGCATGGGAGGAGATGCCACCCGTCTGACCCTGGCTCACCTCCCTGTGGCTGAAGCACTCCAGGCGGCCGTCCCCGCGCAGCACGCAGAACACGGGCTGCCACCGCGGCGGGCGGCCACGCAGCTGCGACAGTGGCCCTCGGTGCTCACGGACTCGAGGCAGCTTCTGCAGGGGAAGCCAGGGCGGGGTGAGGGCAGGTTAGGGGTCTCCATCACCTGGACGCCTCAGGCTGCGACCAGGACCCACCAAACACAGGCGTTCAGCTCTGTGGTGGAGCCAGGAGCTGGTGCCTCACGCCTGTAATCCCAGCTATTTGGGAGGCTGAAGTCAGGAGGATCACAGTTTGAGGCCAGCTGGAACAAATAGGTCTCACGACCCGATTTCCAAAATAACCAGAGCAAAAAGAACTGGGTGTGTGGCTCAAGTGGTAGAGCACCTGCTTTGCAACTGCAAAGCCTTGAGTTCATACCCCACTCCCACCAAAAAAAAAAAAAAAAAATGGGGCTGAGGTCTTGCTATGTTGCTCAGGCTGGTCTTGAACTCTTGTGTTCAAGCGATCCTTCTGCCTCTGGAGTAGCTGGGACTAGATTTTTTCCCCTTTCTTTTTTTGGCAGTACCGGGGTTTGAACTCAGGGCCTAGCACTTGTCGGGCAGACTCTGTACCACTGGCTCCATGCCCCAGGCCGGCAACCACTTTCTGTGCTCCTACTAAGCGCACGCAGCCCATGGGGGAAGGGGAGTCAAGACTAGGCCTGGTCCTCGCAGGCAATCCGGGAGGGCTTCCTGGGAGAAGCCGCAGTGCATGGATTTGCAGAAGGCACCACACTGCCAGGTTTGGCGTCCAGGGATCTGCCGGGTCCCTGGGTGCCACGCAGCCCCCGCCTTTCCCAACTCCAGGGTTTTAGCATAGGCTGCACCCCTGCGGGACCCCCTTCCTCAAATCCACCTCCTGCCCTGTCCAGCCCCAGTCCCTGCCGCCTGTCCCCCTGTCCTCTTCTCAGAAATCACCCTCACCGGTTTGGGCACATCCCCCATCAGGCCGTGACCTCACATGCCTGGCAGTGGGCGTTTGTCAAGGGACAGTAATTGCAGGTCGCTAATCTCGGGGTGGGGAGCCCCCAGCAGCACCCACCTTGCTGCGGAGTAGTTGGCACCTGGCTGGCTCCTGGGGACTGCACTCCTGGGAGATCTGCCTGAGGACCGTGGCCGCCAGCTGGCCACGGTAGCAAGGCAGGAAGGTCTCCAGCAGGGTGTCCACCTCACCTGCGGTGATAGGGCAGGGCAGGGACAGTGAGGAGGTGCTGCAGCCCTGGGCGCCTGCTGGGAACCACCCGCAAGCTCCTATTTTACCCTTGGGAAGCTGCCCCAGGAAAAGTGCCCTGAAGCCAGTTCTCCTTGTATCTCCACCCGTGTGGGAGCCCAGCGGCCGGCTTAACCTATAACCTCTGTGCGGTGACTGCGTTTGCAAAGCGCACAGGGTGGTGGCTTGCATGATGGCCACCCGTGTCCCCACACCCACAGCCCCTCCGGCCCTCTGTGGACATTTTCAAATGCTTTCAGAAGCCCTGCCCCAAAAGAGGGAGTTTTCTGGGGAGATGCAAGCTCTGTACCCTGAGTTGGGAGAGAAAGTTCCCTGACAGGTGTGCACTTGACCATAGGTAAACCGTACTTCCTATAGAGGCTGAGCCAGGAGGGTCTGGAGCTTGAGGCCAGCATGGGCTGCACAGTGGGACCTTATCTCAGAACAATAACAAAAATAGAGGCGGGGAAAGGTGGGGGAGGGGGGCAAAATGACCCAAACAATGTACGCACGTGAATAAATGAATAATAAAATTTTTTTAAAAAATAGAAATAAAAAAACACACAGAAATTAACAGAAAGGGCTTTCCTCATCCCTCCTGGAATAAGGACTTAATGGCTGGCATCTAGCAGCCACTCTGTGGTAGGAGATGACTTGGGCACAGATGCCTGTTCTTCAGATGAGAGATGGGGCCCAGAGGGGAAGCCACCCACACAAGGGCACGCAGCAAGCCAGAGCAGTGCCTGATTCTGGGGACAGGTCACAGGCCTCTCCACATTGGACTTCCCTATCCAGAATGTCCTTCCCACATCTCCTGTCACCTCCACCACACACCCTCCTGTAGTCCTGCATGGCCACCAACCCCTGGGGACAGCCACCTGCCCCATCCCTCTCCATCCAGCTGCATTTGTCCTTCCTGAGCTGCTCAGTGGCCACCTCCCCTGTCCACAGGACCCAGCACAGACCTCCAGGGCCGCCCTGAGCAGAGGGCCTGGTGGGCTGGGGACGCTGGCCCCAGGTCCCCTCTGAAATCCCGGTGCAGAAGCGTCTAAATGAGGACCTTTCCAGCCTGGTGCACTCTGCAGCTTTGCCCCTCCCTCACCTCTCACTTGTCTCTGCTGCTGCTCGTCCAGGGCGCTGGAGGGCCGCGCCCCCATCCTGGCAGGGACACCGTCTGTCCGTCCGTCCGTCTGTCCGCCTGTCCTGAGACCTCTTGGGCTCTGCTTGGGAGAGCGGTGGGCACGAGGGCTGGGTCAGGGTGTGGTGTCGCCCCGTCCCGCCCCTGCCACCACCTGTCCCGAGGGACAGCCCACCGGCTGGCAGTTTCCGTGGGGAACCCGGGGCGCCCCGGGGGAGGTTGAGGTGCAGGAGAAAAACGTCTCAGTTGAGCAACGCGGTGGCTGAGCCTGAGACCCGGGGGTTCGAGGACGGATTGGGGTGCTCGTGCACAGTACCCACTGGCAGTTCTGGGGGGACCCCCCTCCCTGCGCCCTCCACCCCGCTGCACCGACCCGTGCTGGGGGAACCTGGATCCCTTCCTAGTGGACGACCCCAGGCGGTGACACAGCCGCACAGTCGCTCCCCAGGTGACCCTGGTCAGCGCTGGGGTCTCAGAGGAAGAGGGCTCTGGAGAGGAGGAGTGGAGACTTGGGGCACCTGAAATTTCACCCCCAAATCCTTCCACGTGCCCCAACCTCTGACCAATCACCCCTGAGCCACCCCTTCATCTCCAGCACACCCCCAACCCTCATGCTGGTTTCTTTGTGCGTTCGGCCTCCTGTACCACCCTCCTGGGCGCCATCTGTCAAAGCACCCCAGGACCTTTGCATGGACGGTCATATATGCAGCTGGGACCGCCCTTCCCATAGCCTCCCGTGCCTGCGCTGTGGCCTGGACACCGATCCCCTCTGTGCCTCTGGACTGGGTCAGCCTTCAGGGTTTGCTGAGTGAACAACTGAGTAAAAGAAGGCAGGGAGTCTGTTCTCGCCAGGCTCTCACAGGCTTTCTCAGGAGGTGGGCAGTGAGTCCTGCTTTGCCCTTCAGCCAAGGTGATGGGCGGGGCCCTGAAGACCTCTGAAGGCTGCTGGCCACTTTTGGGGGGTCAGAGGCTCTGGCTGGTGAAGCAGTGTGGCCCCCCAAGCCCCCCCCCCCCGCTGCTACACAGACTGTGCGACAAGTGTCTAGGGTGAATTTCATCCTTCTGGGCCACTGGCCGGGACATCTGGCACCATGACTGGAGCACAAGCAGCCACCTTGGACCATGAGACAATAGCACAGCAATCACATCCCTCTCAGGAGAAAGAGTGACTCCCCTCAGGCAGGGCCCTCACATGGCATCCTGATGTCCGTCTCACCTTCCTTCCCTTCTCAGCCCCTGCCCTAGCCTGTGTCCACAGCACTGGGGGAGAGGGCCGCAGACACCTGCAGTAGTCCAGGTCCCCAGCTGCACCATCCTCTGTCCCCTCCAAGCTCCCACTTCCTCTCTCTCCTACCCCAGGGACCATGGGGCTGGACGGTGAAGGAAGCTGCACCCTGTGTGGTTCCACTTCCTCCTTCCGCAGTTGCCTCCACGTGAAGGTTTCAATTCCCCCTTTGCCCCCGCCTGTGGATGCTTCCTGGGGATGCCCCCACCCCCCAAATTCCCCCAAGCTTGCACGGGGTTGAGCAGCTCCCGTGTGCCCAGTCCTCCCCGCTGGGGTCTCTGGGCCCCACATGAGCAGGGCACCTGGGAAGCAAAGGTACTGCAGTCAGGCAGAAGTTAAGGACGCAGCTGACTTTGCTGCCACACCGTCAGGCTGTGGCGGTGTGACAAGTGTCTCTGGTGAATCCCCTCCCCTCCCTCTTCCAGTGGATAGGGTGTGGACACGATGGCTGGAGCACAAGCAACCACCTTGGACCAGGTGGACTCCATCTGACAGTGGTGCTGCAGTGTTATAGGAGCTGGAGTCCTGTGTGTGCAGTCAGAGCTCAGCTCCGGGGTTGGACTGTGTCCCCCGGAAAGGACAGGTGCACCCTGGAGCCTCAGGACATGACCTCGATTGGAACAACGCTCTTTACGGCTAGTACTCAGTAAGGATGTCGAGATGAAGTCATTGTAGGGTTGGCGTGGCTCTAAGCACAGTGACAGCTGTCCCTCAGGGACAGAGGGAGACGGCCATGAGAGTCTCCAGGCCCAGGACACCAAGCTAAGCAGCTGCAGAAGCCAGGAGGGGCTGGGGTGGGACCTGGACCAGGGCCAACTCTGCCCACGCTTGGACTGGACAAGCAGGACTTGCTTTTGGTTTGGTTTTGTTTTTTAGCTCAGGCCCCTTGCTTGCTGGGCAGGCGCTGCACAGCTTGACCCCCAGCCTCAATCTGAAGCCACCCAGTGTGGCGGGAGGGCCACCCACCCAGGGCTGCGGGGGGCACAGCGGGGACCCAGGGCAGTGGCCACCAAGGATGAGGAGTCGGGAAGACTTCCAGCCACACGCCTTTAATATCCAGGTGGCCCAGCGCCTGGCCTGTGGTCGAGTCCCCCGGGGACTGCGGGTGGCCGCCCCAGGCTACAAGGTGGAGTGCTTCTCGAAGGGCACGGTGAGGAGGCGCGCGGCCGCCTCGTCCAGGAACCAGCAGAGCTTCCCGGTGTGCGGCCGCACGCGCGCGGCGGGCAGCGGGGCTCCGTCCCGCTCCTCCAGGATGCGCTGCGGGGAGAGGGGCGGTGAGGCCGCTGGCCCGGCGCCCCGCAACTCGCGGGGACCCCACGGGTGCCCGAAAGGCGCCTCAGGGAACCGACCCCGTCTCACCCCCTCCCCTACACTGAGCTGAACGGGAAGGCGTTGTGACGTCACTGAGCCTGACGTCATCGTGTCGTGACGCCATCCCTTGGGTGAATCTGGGCCGAACTCTCAGTGCTTCTGCCCCTGGAGCATTTTGGGGTTTGGAGTCTCAGCGTGGTGGCGCCGTTCTCGTCTGTCTCAGGGCCCTTCCTCCGCCACCCGTGACTGTGACACCGGCCGGACCTGGTCAGCGAGGACCCGGCACTGGTGCCGACCCGCTCTGCCGCCGTTCCTGGCTCTGTCCGCAGACGATGCTCCAACGGGCCAGCAAAACTTTACTCGTGTTCACTGAGCTTGGAGTGCTACACACGTCCACAGATTTCCCCAAACAGCTAAAAAGTGAAAACACTCTAGCAGGGTAGGAGGGCAGTGACGGCTCAGGGGTACAGAGCCTCGCAAGGACAAAGCCCTGAGTGCAAATCCTAGCACCACAGAAAAAAAGTTGGGCTTGGGGTTGTGGCTCACGCCTAGAGCTCACCTGCCCAGGGAGCACGAGACCCGGAGTTCAAAACCCAGTACACCAAAAGAAAAAACACCCACACTCCTAGGAGCCTGGGCAGTGGCTCCAGGCCCTGGTCCACTCCAGCCGGGATCGTGAGGTGACTATGCGGCCTGTGCACTCGAGGAATGGCAGGTCCCGGGGCTGGGTCTCAGCAGCTCCTGCTGAGGGCTCTGCACCCACGGACATACTCAGAGAAACTGGGCTCCGTGTGGTACTGTCTCAGGTCATAGGAGGGACTGAGCATTGTGGACGCAGGAATCCTGGGTCCACCCTGAGCAAGGCCTGATCCCGGCAGCCAGACCCAATCCTGCCTGTCTCTGTGCGACACGGGCCTGGGACCCACGTGACTCGGGACGAAAGTGTGAATCACCTGCCCTGCGTCTCACCAAGTGACCCTCCCCTCAGGGACTCACCTGGTGGCCCCTCCCCCAACGATAGGAAAGGTGAGGCCACTGGGGCCACTGCCAGCCTCTCCCCAGCCCGCACCAACACTGAGCCGCCTCCCGAGGACCTCTGGGTCCCACGGCTTGGGGGGAAAGCACGATTTACCTCTTTGTTTATCTGTTTGTGTAACTACTTGTTCTGAATCAGGGCGTTGCGGTGCAGCTCGGGCCGGCTCGGATCCCCCACCCCAAGCGTTACGGAGTGATCCACACAAACACCAGGTCCTGCACAGCAGGGCCTGACCACTTCTGTCCCCACAGTCCACACCCCTCACCTTCAGGACAGCTGCCTTGCCTTCTCCAGTGGCCACAAATACGACGGTTCGGGCTGCATTCAGCACGGGAAGCGTCAGGGTGACACGCTGTGGTGGTGGCTTTGGAGAGTCACTGATGGGGGCCACGATCTTCTCTTGCTCCTGAGGGAGGAAGGCCAGGGGCTAGGCACGCGCTGCGCCGCTGAGCCTCCCCAGCCCAGGTCTGTGGTTTCACGTGGGTAAACTGAGGCTCATGGGTCTGGTTTGCCTCTCACCTCCAGGAGGGGGTGACCTGGGAACAGCGAGCAGGTGTGGCCATCGGGACCCACGCCCAGGATGAGCAGGTCGAACACTGGGATGGTGTCTCCTTGGAAGGCCTGGTAGGGAGAGAAGATGGGTGAGAGGTGCCAGGCGAGGGGCTCAGGGGACAGAGTCAGCTGTCAGAAGACGTGCGGGTTCCGCTGTGTGGAGCAGGTGCCATTTCTCTGTCCCTGTCCAGCAATGCTACAGTGTGGCAGTTGGGACTCCTGGGCCATCACATCGTATCAAGACAAGACGTCCAGGGCCGTCTAGACATGACAAAGCCTGCGGGGCCATGCACAGAAGGGACCTGAGCATCTGGAGGGTCCTGGAGCCGGTCCCCCTGTGGATGCCCAGCAAAGACCAAGAAATTTTTGGTTCTTTGGGGCAGGGGCTCGCCTGGAACCCGAGACCCTCCCGTGCACTGGGGTCACAGGCGAGGCCATCACACTGGGTTCTGCCAAAGGGACTCACAGGTCTGGGGGTTCAGGTAACCCCAAGAAACGAGCCCCGGGTCCACCCACCTGCCTCAGCTTGGCGGCGTAGTCCTCGGCCGCCGCCTCCACGGGCAGCTCGGGGTCAATGGTGAGCACCTGGTCGGCGGGGACCGGCAGCCTGGGGAGCAGGTGCGTCTGCAGGGCGGGGGAGAGTCAGCGAGGGCCGCCGGGTACAGACAGGGAGACTGAGGCACGGGAGGCCACGGAGCGCCCGCGCTTCGTCTGAGCCTCAGTTTACCAGTCTGTAAGACACAGAGAGTCCCGATCCGTGGGCACCAGAGTCCACGGCAGGGAGCATGCAGTGAAGGCCCGGGACCACAGACCCCGGCGTGGCTGCGGAGCGCACCTGTGCGCCGGGAACCCCCTGGGCCTTCGACATGCGGTCCCTCTGCACCCGCCGCCCAGGGAGAACATCAGGTGGTGGGCGTGGCCTTGCGGCGGCCCCGGAGCCGAACTTCGGCGGTGGGCGTGGCCTTGCGGCGGCCCCAGAGCCGAACTTCGGCGGTGGGCGTGGCCTTGCGGCGGCCCCAGAGCCGAACTTCGGCGGTGGGCGTGGCCTTGCGACAGCCCCAGAGCCGAACTTCGGCGGTGGGCGTGGCCTTGCGGCGGCCCCAGACCCGAACTTCGGCGGTGGGCGTGGCCTTGCCGACGGCGCCCACAGCCGAGCACCGAGGTGGGCGTGGCCTGGACGGCGGCCCCCAACGACTGAAGTTCGGCGGTGGGCGTGGCCTTGCCGGCATGACCCTCGGCGGCCCCCGTAGCGCTCACCCGGTAGAGGCCGTATGTGCTCTCGGGGTGCTCGAAAGGCACGAGGCGCTCGTCGCAGAAGCCCAGCGTCCAGCGCGCGAGGTTGGTGGATCCGGCGGGGGCGGCGGCAGCGGGCAGGTCGCGGGACAGCATGGAGACGAGGCTACCGCCCGACAGGCCAAGCGCGAAGCGGGCGCGGGCCCCTTCCAGGCAGCACGCAGCCCGCTGCACCACCAGCTGCGCCAGCGACGCGCCCAGCTCCTGCGGGCTCGAGAAGACCGAGATGAGGCCGGGGGCCGGCGCGGCCATGGCGACGGCGGGGCGGTGGAAGCGCAGTGCGCCTGCGCGAAGGGTGAGGGCGCCGGTCGGGTCCGCCGTGCACATGCGCAGTACCTAAGTGAAGCAGGCGCAGGGCCGGGCAGCTCTTGCAGCCCCGCCCATTGGTTCTTTGCGGACAGCGCCGGAAATCCTTTCCCGGGCTGGGGACGGAGCCCGGGTACTTTGCTGCTCATCATCGTGGGGTCAACGGTCATCGAGGGCGGGGGACGCCAGGGGGCGTGCTTAGGGTGTTTGGAGGGGCTTCTGGAAGGTGTCTGAAGGAGGTGCGTTTGAAATTCCCGCCTCTTGTAACAGTGTCTAGTTGCTACTAAGTGCAAGCTCCGAAGGGAAAGGGTATTTCCTTGATGCCTCCCAAGCTTCCTGCAGCGTGCCAGCCACAGCGTGGGTGGCTGGACGCTGCCTGATGACCTCACACGGCTTCAGCCCTTCTTCGCTGTTGCCCTCCCAGGGCCCTTAAAGGCCCAGGCACCTCCGGGCTAGGGAGGAAAAACACCACCGGGAGGGGATGGGAGGGGAGGGGAGGGGAGGGGCGGGGCGGGACGGGGCGGGCTGCCGTACCCAGGTCTTCAGAGCTGCAGAAGTGGTTCCCCAGCCACGGCGTCATTAAGATAAAACACCCAGGGCCGCTCTGGTGGCCTCGCCCTTGACATCAGGCTGGAGAATTGCCTTCCTGGGCTGCTGCCTATGTGACCCAAATCTCAGAACCCCAAAACAAAAGTTCACAGGGAATCAAATACTTAGGAATAAGTCTAGCAACACAAGCGCGAGACTTTTACCCTGAAAACTGTAACACTTTGCTGGAAAACAAATGAAAGGTAATTCTGAAAAATGGAAAGATATCCTATGTTCATGAATTGGAAAATGTACTGTTAAGATTGCTCTGCCGCTTGAGCCACACCTCAGGTCCCTTTCCTCTGGTTAATTTGGAGATAGAGTCTCCGGACCAATTTGCTGGGGCTGGCCTCGAACCTCCACCCTCCCCATCTCTGCTTCCCAAGTAGCTAGCATTACTTATGCGGTGCCCAGTTGAGATCTGCTTCTACAAGAAGGCTGCCCACCTGGTGACATCTCTTCCCCTCCTGCACCTGTTCCTTGTCTGAACCATGGGGGCCATGATGACCCCTGTGGGTGTTAAGGTCAGAGGGGATGTGAGGTCTGCCTGTGTCTGCCCCAGGCTACCCTGCTGCTCCCAGAGAAACCACAGCAGACAGCCCCCTCCTTCACTGAGCTAGCCCCATGCAGTTTGGACTTTCACTCCAAAACTTCAGGCTACACCACAACCCGCCTCAGGCGTTTCACTATAGGAAAGGTGGCTAATGGGTGTCTCAACCCAACCTGCTGTGAGCGCTTCATTCACCCTGCTGTTTCCCAGCGCCCTATAAACAGCCAGCCAGTGAAGTGCCACATGAATCCTGCAGCCCCCAGGACACCTGATCCAGCCAGAGACCAAGCAAGTACAGTGTGGCCTGGGTGGGGTCATCTTCATCCTGACCATCAGATGTCCCTTCTCTGTCCTGAATTGTGGGAGCCCTGTGGGTCCTCAGTACCCTGCACAGGCAGGGAGGACAGCCACCATCCTGCTGTGTGGCCATGTGTCCCCCCCTCCCCATGCCCTTTCTGAACTGCAGAGGAAACAAATGACTGGATCCCCACAGGTGCTGCAGGTTTATTTCTGAAGATCATTGGGGAAGGGACCTCACCACGTGCAGTGCATGGGAAGCAGCCAGGGGACACTCACTGTCCCCACTGTGCCCTAACCCTAACCCAACCTGGCTGACACAGTGCCTGAGATGAGCCACTAAGACCTATGGGGACGTGAGCCACCTCAGCAGGGTCGTCCCAGCCCACTACAACAGGGTCTGGGACATCAGCTGCAAACCAGGGGGACACCCAGAGAGTCACCACCAGGGGGTCCGAGAGGCCATATCAGATGCCACCTGAGGAAGGGAACCACCCAGAAGCCACGCTGAGACACCAGAGGCCCTTCCAGGGACAGGAGACTATGACCTCCCGGTCAAAGCAGGAAGATGCCTGGATTCAGGCATCTAGGCAGTGGTGACATCCTTGTGGTGACAGACAGCTGTGGAAGCTTCCTGGGTACACAGGACAAGAAAGTGCAAAAAGGTGATGACCTGGACTAGGACATTTCCAGGCCGGCACCCGGGAGGCTGAGGCCAGCCTGGACTGCAGCCAAGATGAGAGACCCCATCTCAAAAAGCAAAACAAAAACAAAAAAAACCCTGGTCTCCTGACCAGGACCTCTGGCGGGCCGGGCACGGTGGCCCTGGTTGGACAGGAGGGTGAGGCGTGACAACAACGTCCAGACCCAGCAGCTGAGGCTGTGCTGGGCTCGTAAGGCACAGGGAGGGAGCAGATGACAGGCTTGGGGACCCCACAGGATGGAGCTTCAGAACGCAGCTCTGCTCCTGGGGACAAGCCGCAAGGAGGAGACGGGCATGGAGGGAGACGAGGGTGCCAGAGGTGTGGCTGGGCAGGTGCCTCTGCAGGTGGTCCTCCAGGAGGGTGGCCGGTGACACAGGTGGCTGGTGAGACAGGTGATCCCAGGCAGCACTCTGGCTGAAGCCATGACCACCTCCGGCCCGAGCCTCCAGACAGGGAGGCTGTCACAGGGCGAAGGCACCGGAGCAGATGCGACTGTAGACCGCCTCATCCAGGGGCAGGTAGTGGCCCTGCTTCAGGTCCAGGAAGAAGAGCCGGTCCGAGGTCTGGCGCGGGTCGAAGCCCTCACGCTGCAGCCTCGTCTTCTGGATCTTGAAGGTGCCTGGGCGGGTAGAGGAGGAGGCTGCAGGGCTCCAGCCATTGCTGCTGCTCCCACCCACCAGGCCTCAGCACAGCCACCATGCCCCACATAGGCGGCCTGCAGCCTCCTGTCCTTCCAATCCCTGTTATCCAGAGCCTCGTCCATGGAGGTCTCCCTACCTCCTTCACTATAACCACAGCCAGAGCCCACCTGCTCCCCTCTGGCCCCCATGGGATGGACACGAGTAATGTTTCAACAACAACAAACTGGGGCCAGGACTTGCCCTTGTCAATAAAGTTTTATTGGCACACATCCACACCCTTTCATTTACACATTCCGCTGGCTACCATATGGCCTGCCAAGCTGAAATACTGACTGTCTGGTCCTTTAAGAAAAATTTTGCTGGACACTTGTGGTTCACACTTGTAATCCCAGCCACTCAGGAGGCAGAGATCAGGAGGATCATGGTTCTAAGTCAGCCAAGGCAAATAGTTCACAAGACCCTATCTCGAAAATACCTAACACAAGAAAAGGGCTGATGGAGCAGCTCAAGGTGTAAGGCCCTGAGTTCAAAGCCCAGTCCCACCAAAGAGAAAATAATAGTAATAAGGGTATTTTTTCCAACAAAAGGCCCTGTGGACGGTGTTAACAGTGAGACTCACGGGTGGAGAAGAGGCTTGATAAGTTTGTGCTAGCTCTAGGCTGCCACACAGCCTGGGAGCTGGAGTAGGAGGAACAAGTAGGCTGCTGAGCTCATGGACGGATGGACAGAGGCGGCCATACCTGTGGTGTCCACCTGGGGCAGGAGGCGCAGGAAGATAGGCCTGGCATAGGGCGCCAGCACCTTCTGCAGCTCCTGGTACATGGAGTCGGGGTCCAGCTGACTGTGGGGGTCTGCGATGGCCGCCATGCCTGCTTTTCCCTCCACTCCTGGAGACAGAGGCTCTGTGAGAACCACACCCACACACTGGTGCTACCCACCCTTCGCCCAAGCAGCGAACATTTGGTCCGGCCTCACTCCCTGCACCTGAGGAAGAGCGATCCCATTTTTCTGGGTGACAAAACTAAAGCCCAACATATCACATGTGAATGGGCCTCCAGACCCAGTGTTCCCGCCATCAGCCAGGTCGTGCACTGCCCAAAGGCAACTCTCCCCTCCAGGTCCCTTGTGGCTGGACTCCCCTGACACTTCTGCACCCCACAAGCACCCCTCTGCAACCCCAGCTTGCCTGGCACGGCCACCCCGTACACGGCCACGTCTGTCTGGCCCAGCAGACGGCTGAGCACACCCTCCACCTCGGTGGTGGAGACGTTCTCCCCGCGCCAGCGGAAGGTGTCCCCGCTGCGGTCCCGAAAGTACATGTAGCCCAGCTCGTCCATCACCAGCACGTCACCTGGCGGATGGGGAGGGGAGGGGAGAGGTGAGGCCCCGCCCACCGTCCAGCAACGGGGGTGGGGGGAGTGGGGGGTTAGCAGGCTCCGCACCTGACAGGTAAGCGCTGTCACCTTTGCAGAAGACGCTGTGTGCAATCTTCTTGCTGGTGGCACTCTCGCTAACGTAGCCATCGAAACGGCGCAGCGGGTCCTGCTGGTCGATCTGGCCCACCAGGAGGCCGGGCTCCCCTGGGGAGGAGGCCAGGCTGGGATGAGAGAGGAAGGAGGGGACCCCAGCTCCCCAGGGCTGGAGGAGGGGTCCTGCTCACCAGGCTGGCACGGGATGCAGAGGCCCTGGGCGTCCCGCAGCGGCTCCATTGTGTCCTCGTTGACCTTCACCAGCCGGATGGGGTACACATGGGTGAGAATGCGGCTGTTGAAGCCACAGGAGCCGACCTGGGATGGGCGATCGAGTCAGCCAGGCAGAGATGTGGCATGGCCCTCCCCACTGACTCTGCATCCCCTGCCCTGTGAGCAGAAACGCTCGTTCCACATGTCAGGCCAATGTTGGCTCGATAGTGGTGGAATCTGCCTCAGGTGGCATGGCCAGTGTCCTCCAGGGCTGGTCATCCCAGGAAGGGACCTTGCATATTCTTCGCACTGGGGACCCAGCGGGGAAGGAGACGACAGGAAAGAACCCAGGCACCTGCTGTGAACCCTCATCCTGAGGAGTTCCTGGCCTGGGGTGGGAAGGGCTCAGGAAGGATGGAGGCTGGGGAGGCCATGGAGCTGGTCTGCAGTGAGCCTCCTATCCGGCGGGATGGTGACCCGAGCCCGTGACAAAGCCACGTTGCGTGACCAGGACCTCCACTTATAGATATGAAACGGAGAATGGAGGTCCCCAAGGTCTCCCCGCCCTTCTGGCTCAGGGGCGCAGTCGGGTCGGGACTAACTGCGCACGGGAGGAGGGTCCGCTCTGGGGCGCACGGGGACCGCGCGGCCCACACCTTGCCGTCCATGTTGGCGATGCTGCAGTTGCACTCGGTGGCGCCATAGAACTCGCCCACCTGGCGCACGCCGAAGCGCTGCACGAACTCCTCCCAGATGGCCGGCCGCAGCCCGTTGCCCACAGCCAAGCGCACGCGGTGCCGCCGCTCGGCGTCCCGCACCGGCTGCTTCAGCAGGTAGCGGCAGATCTCCCCGATGTACTGCACCACCTGTGGGCGAGCGGGACGCAGGGCGTGGCTGGGGGGCCGCGGAGCCCGCGGGTCTGACACCCGGGCCTCCCCACCCATAGTCTAAGGGTGAGGACCGCAGCGCAGGGCGTTCGTTGCTCAGAACGCACCCCGGCCTGGTTGCGTCTTCTGCCCAAGTGGATGCACCCGCTGTCCACGCCTTAAGAAGCTCACGCACCCTGCCCCTAGCCCAGCTGTACTATGAGCCTCAGTTTCCCTGTCGCAAATGTGTGCGATGGGGAGGAGGGTGTTGGAAGAGGGAGAACAGTGCAGGGGATACGTAAATGTCACAATGTAACCCCTGCGCAACTAGCACAGGATAATAAAAATACAAGTGCGTGATGCTGTTGGCCACTCCCGAGCAGGTCTGAGATTCCAGTGAGTACACGTCCAGGCTTTAGGCCTGAACTGGACCCGGCGGGCACTCAAGGGACCCTGGCTGTCTGCGCCATCCTTATCCTAATTAATTCCAAACATCCGGCAGAAAGACACAGAGCAGGGCTGGAGGTGAAAATTGGATGGGAAGGGGCGGGGCCTGGGGGGAGGGGTAGGTAGACCTGATGGGTGGGGCCTGGGCATGAGGGGTGGGGCCTGGGCGGCGGGGATGGACAGCTCAGCGTGAGGGGCGGGGTCTGAGCGTGAGGGGCGGAGCCTGAGGGCGAGGGCGGGGCCTGGGCGGTGGGGGTGGACTGCTGGGTGAGAGGGGCGGAGCCTCAGGGTGAGGGCGGGGCCTGGGCGGAGGGGGTGGACTGCTGGGTGAGAGGGGCGGAGCCTCAGGGTGAGGGCGGGGCCTGGGCGGAGGGGGTGGACTGCTGGGTGAGGGGCGGAGCCTCAGGGTGAGGGCGGGGCCTGGGCGGTTGGGCGGGGCCTCACCGTGCAGTTGTACTTGACGCAGTCATCCCAGAAGCGGCTGGCGGAGAACTTCTTGCGGAGGATGACCGTCAGTCCATAGATGATACACTGCCCGACGCCCATGATGTTCCCTGCGGAGGGCGGCTCCATGAGGGTCCCCCAGCCCCACGCCCATGATGTTCCCTGCAGAGTGCGGCTCTGAGGGGTCCCCGCCCCTCGCCCCCCATACCTGCGGAGTGGTACAGGGGCAGGCAGTCGTAGAGCACGTCGGCCTCCCGCATGCTGTAGGAGTGGTGGCCGAAGGCTGCGATGCGATAGTACCTGGGGAGGGGCGGGAGGGCAGCGCTGGGCCCTGAGACCCAGCGAATGGGGTGGGGAAGCCAGGTGGTGCATTCAACAGAAATAATTGTGATGGCGCAGTTGCCGCCAGGGTGACGGGGCACGGGGCTGAGATGACACACCCAGGACGGTTGGGAGATTCTGTCTGGGAAGGTGACGCAGGATCCCACACCCAGCGAGCAGCTGTGGGGATAAACCACGGAAGGGTGCCTGGACACCCTGGGGCGGAGGGCACAACACGTGCGGGGGGCCTGAGGCTCCAAGGAGCACGGTTGGTTTGATACAGTGCTAGGGGCCAAAGAGGGCGACTGAAGGGTGAAGGGGAGACAAAGGACACCAGGGAAGGGGCAGGCCCTGTATTACTAGAGAATGGGTTTTATTCTGAGGGCAAGAGCAGGCACCAGGAGACTGAGGGCAGAGGAGGGCTGATTTAGGATTTGAAACCCTAAGGGGAGCAAGGCTAGGTAGGGACAGGAGCAGGGGTGGAGAAAAGTGGACAAATTGAGGGACCGGTTCCCCTGACTTGCCAAATGTGGGGAAGAGGTGGGGAGGACAAGAGGAGTTCCAGAACACTGGACACAGGGCCCTGAGATGGCTGTGGGCCTCATAGGTGGCCTGGAGACATCCCCAGACCGCACACCAGCAGGTCATCAGGGGCGGTCTGGGTCACTCTCTCCACAGACCCTCACCTGCTATGCACGACAATGGCAGCTTTGGGTAGCCCAGTTGTCCCCGACGTGTAGATGTAGAAAAGTCGGTCTGCAGGAGATACAGGTGTTGAGGCCCGGCCAGTGGGCAGTGGAGAGGAGACAGGGTGGGCAAGAGGGCCCCCTGTACTCACCGTCCATGCCCTTGCTGGGGGGCTGTGCCAGTGGGGTGGTGGTGATGGCCTCCTTCAGCATGGGGTCCAGGAGCTGGGTGTCTGGCAAGATACTCTGGGGCCCCAGGTCTCCAGAGCAAAATTTGAGGAGGCTCTTGCCCAGCTGCCCACTCACCTCGGCCACCGCTGTGATAGGAGCATGGAGGTCACAGTGGGACATGCACACCCACATCCCCAGGCCCCAGACCCAGCACCTGGCAGCCCCAGGTCCCCGCGTCCTGGTGGCCTCACCTTCTGCCATCTCCCCGCCGTAGATGAGGCCCTTGGCACCTGAGGTGCCCAGGCAGAAGGCCAGGGGCTCACGCCGCAGGTTCACATTGAGCAGCGCGGCCACCACGCCCGCTTTGGCCAGGCCTAGCCACAATCCCACGAACTCGGGCCGGCCCTCCAGGAAGATGGCCACCACATCGCCCGGTGCAAAGCCCAGCCGGTGGAAGATGCTGGCCACCGCGTTGGAGTAGGCGTCCAGCTGCGCGAAGGTCCAGCACGCGCCACTTCCCGCGTCCACCAGGGCCAGGCGCTCAGGCTGTCGCCGCGCCACTGCCTGGAAGATGAGCGGGATGGTGTGGCCTGCACGCCGGTGGCGCCGCAGCTCCAGGCGCACGCGGATCAGAACCGAGAGGCCGCTGGGGGGCGGGGGGGGGGGGCACAGTGTTACTGGTGGCCCCCTCCCCAGGCCTCCACATCCCCATCCAGGGTGCAGTGAGATTTGCTGAACCCTCTGGATTGGGGAGGGGACCACGGGCAAAGCCACCACATGTGAATGGGTCACCCTGTCCTCTACCCAGCTGGCTTGGTGGGCCTGGTGGAGCAGGCGCCCATGCTCTGCTTGTCACTCTGGGGATTCCACACGTGGCCTCCAGGCCTGCGTCTTACTGGCTCCCCAACCAGGTCCCAGAGAGCAGCCCCAACCCCACAGCTGCTGCGCCTCTGGTCACTCCATGGCACCAAGCAAGACAGTGACGTCCTCTCCACCCACCATGTGCTCACCCAGCAGGGGAGGGGTGCTCCTGCCCCAGGTGGGGCTCGGAGACATCTAGCAGGAGAAATGGCAGGTGCTGGTGGCAGGAACCGTTCACCTGACAGTGGACAGGAGGGACAGTCTCCCTAGAGGAACCTGGTCCCCAATGACCATGGGAAGCCAGGGGCTGCCACTCATAGCTGGTAGATAAGGGATAGTTTTTTGTTGTTTTGGTTTTCTTTGTTTGTTTTTGATTTTAGGGCTTGGGGTTGTGGCTCAGTGGGAAAGCGTGTTCAATGGGATCTGACACAGCAGGTGATAAACAGGGTTTTGGAGGGATGGGGGGGTGTTGGGATGGAACCCAGGGCCTCTCACACATGCTAGAACAGCACTCACCAGCACCGCAAACCCTGGAAGCCCAGGAAACCCCTCCCGATGCCCTGGGTCAGAACCAGATGCCGCACCACACACCCCTGCTCCAGCCTGCTGAGCTCCACCGCCCACGCCAGCAGGGGACAGAAGCTAGGACTCTTTCAAGTCCCCTGTGTGCCAGGCCTGCCCTAGGCAGGACCCTCACTCATCCAGCACAGGTCTTTTCCACTGCTCCTCGCACACACCCAGCATGCTCTCACCTCAGGGCCCTAACGCTCTTCGCCCAACGCCCATCCATCGGGCTCCTCCCCCAGGCCTTGGCCCAGCTATGACCACTCAGGTGGTCATTTGTGGGCTCCTCTCTTGCTGCCTCCACCCTGGGTTCTGTGCCCCCTTCCTGCTCTACTCTTGTACGTGTGCCACTTATGGCCCTGCAATGCCACAAGCAGTTCACTCATGTCATCTTGTCCTCACCTCTCCCCCTGCTCTGGGTGGACAGGGACTAGTGAGACAGCAGCAGAGACAGACCAAGTCCCTGCCCTCCTGGGTATGGCCAGCTGCAAAACTAATCCACAGGACCATCTAAAAGGATGAGTCCACCTGAGCTCACAGTTCAGATGTGAACCCTGCTGCCTGGGGCTCTATGCTGGGTGGAGGCAGGGGGCCCATAAGGGAGCTAGGTCGTGGGGCAAGGCCCACTGAGGGGCCTCCCACAGTGACAAACACAGCTTTCTTCCGAGGGCTCATGTGTTGGAAATCCACCACCAACCAACAGTGCAGAGGAGCCGCTGTGGATCCAGGCCATCGGGCTCTGCCCTTGACAGTGGGCCAGCGAGCTCCAAGGAGCAGGCCCACCACAAAAGCAGGCATGAGGCTCTCTGCTCTCTCTACCTGCCCTGGCTGGGGCCTGGTGGTCATGCACTTCCCAGTCACTAGGACTGTGAGTGACAAACTTGTGTGGTTTATACACTTCCCAGTGCCTGACCATCTGCTACAGCAACACAAGACAGTCTCAGACAGGAGCCACTGCAGAGAGGGGATGCGCTGTTAACCCCTGTAGGTTTCAACTTTTTCAAAATAAAATGCAAATTTAAAAAAATTCTCCCAAAGTTACCATTGAGGCCTGGGGTACATTTCTTACAAGAAGAAGGCCATTCTGAGCACCTGCCACGAGAGCTTCATGCTGACCGTGCAGCTCTCAGATGACACCTGTGCTGGGGACTCGGCCAGGTGGGTTAACAGGCAGAGGTCATACAGCAAGTTGGGCAGAATAGCCCAGAACCAAAGCCCCTCACGGGTCCCCTCTGCTCTCCTGTGGGCTGACACCAAGCTTTTGTTAGTGCCCTAGGCGGTGGTCAAGTGTCTAGGCTGCACCATAGGGCACTCAATGCATGCTTCTTACAGGGGGTGCTACGTACATCACAGATGAGGGGACGGAGCTCCACCAGACCAACAAAGGACAGAGCTGAGGTCACAGCCAAACCCTCAGGCTCTGGCCACCAAGGTGCCAAACAGTGACCAACGTGACTGGGCACGTGCTGTATGCCTAGCTATTTTAAGGGTTTCCTAAGAGTGACTTGGTGTCCTGACTCTGGGGACCCTTTGGGGATGTAAGTGTCACAGACACAGGGACAGGACTTTCAGCATGGCCAGCAGCCACAGTAAGCTCTCTTGCCACTCCCTCTTCTCTATAGAACAGCCAGAAACAGGAACTCAGGCTGCAGCTGCTTGCTTGGGCTGCACACGAGGGCCGGTAGCGGCTACCACAGCCCTCAGCTGGCCCCTCTGTGGCCCACGCCCGCCATTCCTCTCTCTCAAGGACGCCCATGCTGCAGGCATTCCGAGCTTTGTCCCAGCCACAGGCCTGGGCGCCACCGGGCAGCAGCCCAAGCCACCCCCAGCCTAATCACAAAGAAACCTCTATCCGGCCTGGACTTCCCAGGACCTCCTGTTGTCCATTCCTTTCATCCTGTGTCCCAGGACGCAGGCAGGAAGAGAGCAACAAGGAAACATGTGACCCGATTCCATTCAGGGAGCAGCGTGAGTCAGGTGGACAGCAGAGTGCTCACAGATGGCCAGAACCCAACATCCGCACCCAGCTCAGCCGGGCGCAGCCGCCATACCTGTTGTCCCAGCACACGAGAGGCAGAGGCAGCAGGACTGCAAGTTCCAGGCCAGCCGGGCTACTTGGAAGACACTGTGTCACACAGTGGGGAAAACGCGGATCTGGAGCCCTGCCATCCCTGGCTATGTGATTCAGACCACCAGCAAGACAGGATAAGAAGTCCCCCCTTCCAGAGTGACAAGAACAAGGACCAGTACGTGGCCAGCGGTATACAAGGTGCAACAGTTAGCTTCAGCTGCATAACAAATGACCCCAAAATTAGGAGCTGAAAATTACAGTTCCGGCAGCCAAAACGCTGGGACTGCCTAGCTGTGTGGCTCTGTCTCAGGGTCTACTGTGCACCAGGTGGGCAGGCTGAGGCTTCATGGGGGAGAAACCACCTCTATGCACACTCAGGAACCTTTCCACACAGTGAGGCAGGTGTTCCCTGAGAGCAAGCAACCAGAGATGGGGACAACACCTATATGGAGTCACGTACTCTGAAAGACACCCACACAAGGTGTGAAGAACAGGGCAGGGGTCAGTGACCATCTTCAGGGCTGTCTCCCACAGCCATGTCAGGAAGTAGTGTGGACCTGCCCCACTGGACAGACAGAGCCAGGCATAGAAATTCCCAGAGTCCCAAGGGCAGAGGGAGCTAGGTCTGGATGGCCCAGGGGTTAGGAAAGATCCTCCAGGTAACTTATCCCCTGCTCCTGTTATAGGGAAGCCCAAGTGGGGGACAGGGCCACAGTGACACCAAGAGGGGAGGGATGTCCTAGAATGAAAAGGCAAGAAAGTCGAAGCACCCTCACAGCAACAGTAAATGCTACCCATGGTTTCAGGACAGGCTTGGGGTCACACTGTCTCTTCCTGTCACTTGCCACCAGTGTGACCCAGGATGAGTCATACTGTGCCTCAGTTTGCTCTTTAAGTTGGGGCCAAAGAACCTATTTCACAGGGTTGTTGGGAGTGCTTGCTAAAGTCAAGTCTGTAAAGTGCTTACCGTGGCATGCTCACAAATGTCATTTTTTCCCAAAGAGCAAGGGTGTGGGAGGGGCTTCAGAGAATCACTGTCTGCAGAGAGCTTGCTGAGGAGGTGACATTATTTAAGCTGTGCCATGACAGACAGTGAAGAGAAGAGGAAGAGCCATTCAGGCAGAGGAGCAGCAAGTGCAAAGGCCCTGGGGCTGGAATAAAGGCTGAGTGTGTTTAGCAACAGCAAGCTGGCAAGACTGGCTGGATTGGGGGGGAGGAGGGAGCCATGCTCAGTAATGTGGTCCAGCTTCAGCTTCTATGGACAATAAAGACCCAGGGAAGGAAGCTGAGGAGAACATTAGGAGGGGTCCCCACCCCAAGGGAGTGACCCTGACCAAGCAAGCCCACTAGGGAACCAGGAAAACATATGGAGGTGGCAGAGGCAGGCTGACAGGACCCTGAGTGCGCAGGGAGATTTTTATCCTGCCGACAAGGGGGCCACAGAGAATGTGTGACAATGCATATGTCAGAAAGGCAGAGGCAGGTGGAGGGACCTCAGCATGGAGAAGGCGAGGTCTATCAGGTTCAGAACCAGTCAGCTTGGGGGGGCCCTTCCTAACTCCCCTCAGTGAACCTCACTTTCCCCACCCTTAAAATGGTTTAGTACCTCCACCTCCCACCAGGGACCCGTGTGGGGTGCAGAATTACTCCCTGGAACCTCCAGCCACACTTACATCCCAGAAGATCCCCTACAACTCCCTGAGCAAGCCTGAGACACCCCAGAATCCCTGCATACACATGACACCCGAGATCCCATCTCCAGAGACCCCCAGACAAGTACGGAACCTTCCACACGACCCTAGCTCTCAAATACACAGCAGTCACTACGTGTAAAGGTTCAGAGGAGGCACGCACTCTTTACAGACCCTAAAAGTCTTTACAGGATCCACAAGGGGCCCGTTCTCCCCCACCTCTGACTAGACCCCAAGAGTCTGGGCGGCCCCCAGAGACACTGAATCACCCCTGTGAGCCCCCAGGGGACTCCTGCAGCCAGCAAGCCCCCCAGATCCCCAAGACCCAGCTCCCTACAACTTCCACCAGCTGCCCAGAGACCCGCAGGTTGCCACCCGCGTCCCCAAAGCAGCCCCCAAAGCTCTGATCACCTTAAACCTACCGGACCCCCAATGTGTCCTCTGCAGTCTCCCAGGAGCCCTTCAGTCCCCCCCAGGTCCTTAGGGACCCAGCAAGCCGCCCGGCCCCGCAGCCCGGACCCCACTCACAAGAGGTCCCGCCTCGCCGTCTTGCAGACGATGCGCAGGAAGCGCCAGCCGCCGCCGCCCACGTACACGCCGAAGGCCGCCGCCGCGCTCCATGTCCACGGCAGCCCCAGGAACCACAGCAGCGCCAGCGAGGCCAGCGAGGCCGTGCCCGCACCCGGAGCCCGCATCCTGGGGAGGTGGAGCACGCTGAGGCTGCGGCGGCCAGGCCCCGCCCCCAGCCTAACCCCACCCACGAGCTAGCTCCGCCCCCATCCCCGGGCTGTAACCCGAACAAGGTTACTACGAACAGACCCCGCCTCCAGATCTGAAATTGGCCAAACCTCGAGTAGGTCCCGCCTCCCGACCAATCACTATAACAAGACCTTCCCTCTCCACCTGTCGGTCACTGTTCGCCCCAGGCTAGCCCCGCCCACAAGATAGCACCGCCCCCAGCACTAGGATTGGCCAAGCTTCGGATAGGCCCCGCCTCCCTACCAATCACTGTTCGCCCCCTCCCCGCCAAGTACTTCCAGCCCGTCACTCACTGTCAGGAGGCCCCGCCCCACCACTTAACCTTCCGGCAAGTCCCTTGACTGAAGCTCCACCCCCCACGGCCCCAGTCCCCGCCCCCGAGCCCCCGCCTGTCAACTCTCAACTAGATCCAGCCCCAGCCTGTGGCCTAGCTGTCACCTCCCCAGGAGGGGCGCACTAGGCCTACAACGCACCCAAGCCCCGCCCAGGAAGCCCGCCGCAAGCCCCTCTTCACACCTGTCTAGCTCCTAGTTCCTCATCCCGCATAGCCGAGCGGGGCCCCCTTCCGGAGGCGACGACCATAGAAACGCCTCCGAGGCCAGAGAGCCAACAGCCAACGAGACCCAGGGGGCTAGAACGGCCCGCCCAGGACGGCCGCCGTCTCCAGGGCAACCGCGCCTGGCCCCGCCCCGTCGCCGCGTGCGCTTAAAGCACGTGTGCGCAGCGGGAGGGGCGTGGTTCCCGGCCCGGCCCCAGATGGCATCCGAGAGCCCCGGCCCCGGACCAGAAATCCCAGCTCACGCCCAGGGCCGCCTGCTGCATTCTTGCCCCAGCTCGCCCTAAATCCAAGCCCTCAGGCTGCTCCGATCCGCAGCACACATTCCGGGGACAAGGAGGGTCTCGGAAGGTTCCGAATCCAAACCCAGCCTCAGTCTTGTGCATGGAGGACCCAGCTGATCCTAAATCCTAGTCCCCAAAGCCTTGTCAGTTAAATCTCAAAGTCTTAACAGAAGACCTCACCAGGTCCCATCCTTCCTGAACGCATCCCCCCCAGTCCTGTCTGCACCCCAGGACTAAGTGCTCACCCAAAAACCCAAGGAGGATGAAATGCACCCATCAGGTCCCCAAACGTCCTGGATCCCCCCAAGCCTGTCTAAATAGGGAGGATGAAATGCACCCACCAGGTTCCCGTCCTTTCTGGATGCCCTGCCCAGATCTGTCTGCACCCCGGGACTAAGTGCTCCCCCAGGGGCACCCAAACCCTCTTCTTGACATTCCCGGGCAGGGGTACCCATCGCCTGCTCCCTGGCTGACCTGAGGCCGCCTGCACCGTCCGCCTGGCTGCTCCTTCACGGGCTCCCAGCTCAGGCAGGGGCTGTGGAGCCAGGGTGGGGACCTCGAGCCCAGCCCAACTGGTGGGTCCCTCCAGGGGCTTCTGCTCCTGCAGCCTGCGGGCCCTGCTCGCTGCACGGGTCCCTGAGAGCGCGGCCCCGGGTCCCTCCTTCCCGTCCCCCTCTACGCCCCCCGCCCACCCCGAGGCTTGTTTTGCGCCCTGCTTGGCCGACCTTCCCGGAGCTCTCCTTGGGAGGTGGCCAGGGCCAGCCTCCAGTGCCTCTGTGCTGCGGGACAAGGCTGGGCAGGCCTCGCCCCGCCCCAACTCCAGCTGCCACACGTCGCTGTCGCCCTGGGTGAGTGGGCTGGGGGCCAGGGGACAGAGGAGGGGCCCAGCACCAATCACTGGTCCACACCACCTCCTCGGGCTGCCATCAGTGAGGATTTGCCCAGCTGGCCAGGCAGCACCATCCCATTTCACAGAATAAGAGACTGAGGGCTGGAGCTGAGAAATGTGGCTGGGTGCTAGCTGTCCCTTTTTCCCTCCGCCTTCCTCTTCCTCCTGCTCGAATCCTCCCCCATCTTCCTCTTTTTTGCTTTTGCCCTAATTCCCTCTTGGGTTGGCCCACTTCCTTTTCTGTCTGCCTCCCAGCCGCCTCCTCCTTCCCCTCTTCTTCCTCTCCTCCCCTTTTCATCCAGTGCGCTAAGCACTTCGTCCCAGCATACCGTCCTCAGTCTGAAACCCAACTTTCTCTTAAAGTGGCCCCAGAACTCTACGGGGTCCTTCTCCTGCTAATCCTCATTTATCCCTCTGCTTGCAGACCCTCCAGACCTCCAGAGGCACGGCAGTTATCATCCTAAAATACAAGATGCTCCCATTGCAAGCTGGGCTTGGTAACACAGGTCTATAATCCCAGCACTCCCCAGGCAGAGGCAAGAGGATCTTGAGTTCCAGGCTGGAACCCAAGTAAGTAAGACCCTGTCTCAAAAAAGAAAATAAGCCGGGCACTGGTGGCTCACGCCTGTAATCCCAGCTACTCAGGAGGCAGAGATCAGGAGGATTGAGGTTCAAAGCCAGCCCAGGCAAATAGTTCTCGAGACCCTATCTTGAGAAACTCCGTCATAAATAAAGGGCCGGTGGAGTGGCTCAAGGTGTAGACCCTGAGTTCAAGCCCCACCCAGTACCACAAAAATAAATAAATAAATAAATAAATAAAATTCCAATTGTAAGCCACAACCATTCCCTAAGACTTGGGGTAAAGTCCTCCTCCTTGACAGGAGGGCAGAATTTAGGCTCTGTCCTTCTCTGGGTGTCATCACCTCTGTCCCCTGCACCTTGGATGCCTGGTGGGGGTGCAGCATCCCCATTTCCTCCTGGGAGGGTCTTGTTTATGATGGGTGGGTGGCGGTGGCCTGCCACAGCCAGGAAGCTGCTTGGTACTTTGTGATGAAGGAAGTATAAGCAATACGGAAATAAAATACAGAAAGGTCAGGGTGAGCACAGCATAGCAACAGCGTCTCCCAAACCAGTTCCAACGGCCCCACAGGAGGACTCAGGAGCTGTGCTGGAAGGAAATAAGGCACATATGAGCTACAGAACCAGGGAAGAGGGATTCAAGTCACCTTGCATGAGTGTTCCTTCAGGAGAAAGGTGACATAACCTTTTACCTGCACTGTTTACCGCTCCCACAGGTGGGGTCCCCGGGGAAGGCTGACCCACAGGGTCCCCGGGTCTCAGCACATAGTGTCAGGGCTGCCAGGCTTGGCACACACTCCTGGCGTCCTTCTGAACATCTGCAGCGCAGAGGCGATGCTGTTCAAAGGACGAAACATTTCCAGCTTCGTTTCTTGGCTGACGGTTTTGCACGTCTCCACGTTCACAACATTCCTTCTCCCTCCCCGAGGGCAAGTGACTCCAGTGTCCCACAGCTGTTGTCACAAAGGCCACCAACACAGAAGTCTGTTCTCACAGCTCCAGGCCAGAAATCCAAAGTCAGTGTCCAGCCAGCACCTCTGGAGGCCCAGGGTTGTCCCTCAGCGCCACCTGCTCCTAGTGGCTGGAGACAACCCTTAACCTCTCACCCTTCTTTTTTGTCTGCATTTTGTTTTGGTTTCGCAGTACCCAGGGTGGAGTCCAGGCCCTGGCTAGGCAAGGCTGTGCCAAGGTGCTAACCCCAGCCCAGGACTCCTGTCTAAGTGGAAAGAATCCAGGTGGCGCTCAGAGTGGACACTTGCACAAGGTCTTTCAGGGCTCAGGGGACACCGCCCACAGGCCACGTCCAGCCTTGAGTAGGAGCTGAGGAGGCTCAGGCTGCCTGGGAGTCCTAAGCTTCAGGAGCCTCCTCCCTCAGCCCCAGGGATGGGGACCACTGGTGCAAGCCATGGTCCCCAAAAAAGAAAAAAGAAAGCAAAAGGAATGTAGCAATCAGCAGAGCCACCTGAACCGGGAAATGCGTGAAATACGCGACATGCGTAAAATGTGTGAAATGGCCCAGCGGGCCAGGCTGGCCGCTCCCTGGAGACCTGAGAACCAGGTCAGGCAGGCGGATTAAGTGGCCTAAGCGGGCACCAAAGGGGGCCCCTCCCCCCTGTCCCCAGCGCAGCCATGGTGTCCCTCTTCTGGGGCCGCGTCCTGCTCCGCAACAACAGTGACCAGGACGCGCTGGACACGGAGGCCGAGCTGTGCCGGCGGCTGGAGAACCGGCTGGTGCTGCTGTTCTTCGGCGCGGGCGGCTGTCCGCGCTGCCAGGCCTTCGCGCCGGTGCTCCGCGACTTCTTCGTGCGCCTCACTGACGAGTTCTACGTGCTGCGGGCCGCGCAGCTGGCCCTGGTGTACGTGTCCCAGGACCCCACGGAGGAGCAGCAGGGCCGTTTCCTCAAGGACATGCCCGACAAGTGGCTCTTCCTGCCCTTCCAGGATGGCCTGAGGAGGTGAGGCAGGGTCCGGAGGACTTCCTGGAGGAGAAGGCATCTTCGTGGGGTTTGCGGTGCTGGGACGGAGTGCAGCATGTGCTCACCGCTCCCGCTCCGCTCTGGGAACTCACAGCTCAGTGTGGGAGGCAAATGGCAAGGAGAGGTCAGGGTTCAGCCAGTAAGGGCGGTCCCCGAGGGGAAGAAGGGTTCCCAGAAGGCTGTCAGGACAAAGAACGTCCAAGTCGGGGACGCTACCAGATCCCAAAAGCAGAGGAGGGGTCACAGAGCCACCTTAACAGGTGTGGGCAAGAGCTCAGCATATCTGGGAGCCAGAGCAGGCTTTAGACCAAGGATGCCGTAGTTGGGTTCGAACTTTGCAAGGAGAGACCTAGAAACTGGACTGAGGACTTGCCCCTTCTCAACAAGACATGCTTTCATTCTTTTTTGCTTTGTCCACCCTGTTTTTCGAGACTGGGCCTCAATACACAGCCCAGGCTGGCCTTGAACTCATACCCTCCTGGTTCCCCCGTCCTCCTGATTGCTGGGATCACAGCTGTCACCATATGCAATTCTTTTTTTTTTTTTTTTTTTTTTGCAGTACTGGGGCTTGAACTCAGGGCCTTCACCTTGAGCCACTCCACCAAGCCCTATTTTGGGAAGGGGTTTTCAAGATAGTGTCACGTGAAATATTTACCCAGGCTGGCCTTGAATCGTGATCATCCTGATCTCTGCGTCCTGAGTAGCTGGGATTACAGGCGTGAGCCAGCGGCACCCGGCTCTCAATTCATTGTTTTTTCAGTGCAACTTCTTATTATGAAAACATTTCCAGTGGTGAGCACCTGCCTAGTCAGCACTGAGTCAGAGAATTCAAATGCAGCAAAAAATTGAAAGAAGTGTTGGCAGTTGTCGCCGTTTTGACTGTCTACACCCGGTGTGGTTTGCATTGAGCCAACTGAGTGCGAGTGGCAGAGGTCGTGACTGTTGCACAGGCCAAGGGTTTCTGGCCATGGCACTGTCATGGGGACACTGCCCGTGCAGCCGAATGACAACTCTTTTTAAACTTTTCACAAGGATGTGTTTGTGTAAAGCAGGATAAAATAGGGAGAAATGGGGGAGAGAGAGAAACACTTCCTGCTCCCCTCTACAGAAAAGGAAAGAAAGGGCAGCGGTGAAGATGGCAGACAGACTTCCTATCAAAACTCGGAGCTGGGTGAGGTGGCTATGCCTGTGCCCGGCACTCAGGAGGCTGAGGCCAGAAGATCAAGTGTTCAAGGCCAGCCTGGGTGATACAGTGAGATCCTGTATCAAAAAAACAAAAGAAAGTTGGGGGCCAGTGGCTCACGCCTGTAATCCCAGCTACTCAGGAGGCAGAGATCAGGAGGATCACAGTTTGAAGCCAGCCCAGGTAAATAGTTCTTGAAAAAAATCCTTCACAAAAAAGGGCTGATGGAGTGACTCAAGTAGTAGATCGCCTGCCTAGCAAGTGTGAAGCTCTAAGTTCAAATCCCAGTATCACCAAAAAAAACCCCAGAACAAAACAAAACAAAACAAAAAAACAACTGGCACCTGTGGGCAGGCAGTGTGGGTTCTGGCCCAGATGGGGTTTGGTACTGGGTCTCCTGGGGTTTCAGACAGTTTCTTATTGACTTCCCCCTAACACTTAGAACACCGGAATCTGCGTGAGGGGGCTGTACCCCAAACATCCACCTCAGCGCCTTTGCACATGTGCTGCCCTCTGCCTGGGATACCCGTCCCCAGCTCTCCCTTCCTCATCCCACAGATGTCAGCTCAAAGGCCATCTGCTTGGAGTGGCCTCCCTGTCCGTGGCTCTCTACCCAGCTTAATATTTCTTTATGGTTTTCATGGCATAAATAATATGGTATAAATCATTTTCATAAATAATATGCTGGATGCTGAAAGGCCCTAGGGGAGACACGCTGCACAGGGTGGGTAAAGACGGGACGGGGGGCTGAAATCTGGATGAAACGGGGTCTTATCCAGCACAAGTGTGAGGTGGCGCTGCGGGCGCAGCAGGTGCAAAGGCCCTGGGGTGGGCGCAGGCCCGGTGGTTCTGGTCCTCGCGCGCCCCCAGTGGCAAGATGAGGGCACTACACTCAGAAGTCCTGCAGGAGGTCCGGGCTGGGGACCACGGTCACCACCCCGCATCTGCCCGCAGGGACCTCGGGCGCCAGTTCTCGGTGCAGCACCTGCCGGCCGTGGTGGTGCTCAAGCCGGGCGGGGACGTGCTCACGCGGGACGCGGCCGACGAGATCCAGCGCCTGGGCCCCGCCTGCTTCGCCAACTGGCAGGAGGCGGCCGAGGTGCTGGACCGCAACTTCCTGCAGCCCGAGGACCTGGACGACCCCGCGCCGCGGAGCCTCACCGAGCCGCTGCGCCGCTGCAAGTACCGCGTGGAGGCGGAGCCGAGGGGCGGGGCGGGGGGCGGGGCCGGGGCGTGGTTCTGACGGGGGTGTGTGTGGGGGCGGGGCCCGTGGGGGCGGGGCGGCCTGGAGGAGCCCTGTCCTGCTCAGGTCCCTCGGTTGGAGGGCAGGTGGAGGGTGTCCCCAAGGTGGAGGGCAGGTGGAGGGTGTCCCCAAGGTGGAGGGCAGGTGGAGAGTGTCCCCAAGGTGGAGGGCAGGTGAAGGGTGTCCCCAAGGTGGAGAGTGTCCCCAAGGTGGAGAGTGTCCCCAAGGTGAAGGGTGTCCCCAAGGTGGAGGGTGTCCCTGCGTGGAGGGAATGGGGAAGAGGGATTGGGGCGCGGGGTGGTGACGGCGTGACCTGAACACCCCACGGGAGGGGCAGGCAGAGCACAGGGCAGAAGAGGAGGGGATGGGGGACGCCTCTGTTCAGCACAGGGCTGGGGGGCTGTGATGTGGGGGTGGCGAGGGGGGAGGTGTTGTAGTGGGGGTGGGATGATGTCTGTTTTGAGCCCCACTTCCAGGAGGGGCCGGATTCTGGGGGGCGGAGCAGGCAGGGTCCCCGAAACCCCGGGCAAGAGGGGACAGGGTCGGAGGAGTCGCAATCCTAACCCTAACCCTAACCCTAACCCAGCGCCTGTCCTCGTGCACCTGCTTTTTAAGAATACCTAGAAATATTGAGACATTGCCCAAAATATTGCATTTGCAAAATTACAGCAATCCTTTACCAGCAGAACTTTATTTTGCAAGGGGTGCGTTTCACTATTTGGTGTCGTGTGTCCTGGGACCCCAGGCCGCCAGCCAGGGCTGCACCGTCCCTGGGGGACCCGTGGATCCCCGCGGAGTACGGTAGACTACAGAAATTAGAAACTCCGGTAGAACCACTCCCCGGCTTGGGACTGCGAGGTTGTCATTTCCGTTCGCTAAGTGACTGTCACCTCCCTTCTCTCAGCCTTCTTGCTTTCTTCAGGGATTCATAAGGCCAGTCCCACCTGGCAAGGTCCTTCCAGAAGCCAGGACCCCGGCTGGCTCTGCTCACTGACCGACCTCTTTGTCTTGGCGCCCCCTGGCGGCAGGATGGGGTGGTGCGTGCTCGGGGGCGGAACCAAACATGCAAATGAGATGTAAATCGCTCATCCTCTGCGGGCCTTCAGAAAGCGACGCGTGTCCATGGGAACTAGCAGCGCTACTCGGGCTGGGAGGCGGGGTCTGAGTAGAGGGGGAAGGGGGCCGGGGACAGCGGAACCAGGGGCCCAGATCTCGCTTCCTATTCTGGTCCATCCCGACTTGGGCCGGGCATCGGGGCTCAGGACAGTGGCGATGCTTCAGCCGTCCCTCACGGGCCTCAATGGGTGCATCTGTGACATGTGTGTGTGACCCATGGTAGTTGTGGCCCCTCCCCACGCCAACCCTAAAACAGCACCGTTAATGACTCTGGGCACTTTATGGAATTGTCCCCCCACTGGGGTCCAGTGAATGCCTCCACCTCCGCACCAGGCTGAGCCCCAGAAAGGCGAGTGCCCTGTCCTGGTCACCACGGGATCGCCCAAGCTGGGGACAAGGTGGGTGGGCCATCGTTATTTGCTAAATAAATAAATCCAAGTATGATGTATCTCGTGTCCCTAACACCTGTAACACGGAGCTGCAGCTCCATCCAAATGAGTCGCTGAGCCCTAGCTACTTCGATTTGCTTTTCTTCTTTTTTTTTTTTTTTTTTGTGAGGCTAGGATTTGAACTGAAGACTTCACGCCTGCCGTGAAACCCTTTTGTACCAATAATGTATGTAATTTTTTAAAAAAGGAAATACACCTGTGCTATGGGGAAAACATGGCACCCGGCTGGGGAAGGGATCAAGAGGACCCAGAGGAAAAAATAACGTTTCCTAAGTGTGGAGGGCAATGCACACAAGAGGAATTATTTAAAACTTTGTTCAAATTGTATATATAAGGCAGATACTGGGGTTTGAACTCAGGGCCTCACGCTTGCCAGGCAGGCAATCGACTCCTTAAGGGACTCTGCCAGCCCTTTTCTGAGTTGAGTATTTTTGAGACAAGGTCTCTTCTGGCACACTATTTGCTCCGGGCTGGTTTGGAACCATGATCCTCCTGATCTCTGCCACCTGAGTAACGGGGATTACAGGTGTGCACCCGGTTTGTTCAAATCTATTTTTAAAAAATACAATAAAACGGGTGCTTAGGATAGCAGGGATATGTGTGTACCGTTGAAACTCAGAACTGTCAGGATCCCTAAACCCAGCCGCAGCATCCACCTCCCCCGCCCCCTATAGAATAACCACCCGGCTCCACGCAGGCCCCGCCCCACCAAGCCCCGCCCAGGCCCAGCCCCTGCGCCAGATCCCGCCCCACCCTTCCACTGGCCCCGCCTCCCAATGCCCCCTCCAACTCTTCCACCGGCCCCGCCCGATCTGCGTCCTCCTCCAGTCCCGTGGAATGCTCCGCCCATCCCAGGCCCCGCCCACTGGCTCCGCCCACATCTCGGCTGGCCACGCTCCTCCGCTGACTCCGCACGGAGCCAGGCCCCCGCCCTGCTGGGGCCCCGCAGCCAGGACAAAACTTGCTGGCGAGTTTTCGCGGAGCTCCAGCGTCGCAGTCGCGGCCCGCACCCCTGCACCCCTCATCCGACCCCGGCACCTCCGGCGCGCCCGCTGTCCCGCTTCCTCCCCGAGCCGCTCGAACCCAATGGCCCCGGCGTACGGCGGCCGTGTGCTGGCCGCGATGACCCTGCTGGGCATCCCGGCGGCCGTGCTGGCCGTGCTGGCCGCGCAGCTGCTGTTCCAGCTGCAGGCGGGGCGCGCAGAGCTGCGGGGACCGCGCGCCGCGGGGCCGGGTGCGGGGCTGGGTGCGGGGCTGGGCGCGGTGCGAGGCGCTGGCCCTGGGCTGCCCGAGGACGCGGCGGGGGCGCTGCTGCCGCTGGCCGCCGCGCTGGCCGCGCTCGCCCTGGTGCTCGGCCTCACCGGCCTGCTGCTCGCCGCCCTCTGCGGACACCTGGGCGCCGAGCTGGCGCGGGGGCCTGGCCCAGGCAGGTAGGAGGACCGGACGCCGCTGCCCAAGGCTCTCCTTCCTCCATAGCTGCTGGAAATCACAGCAGGTGC
Organism: Castor canadensis; assembly: GCF_047511655.1. Lineage (NCBI taxonomy): Eukaryota > Metazoa > Chordata > Mammalia > Rodentia > Castoridae > Castor > Castor canadensis. The sequence continues at coordinate 228,813 of NW_027395334.1, forward strand.
AATGCCGGCGGAGACCCCTTTGGCAAGCAGGAAACTGGGGCTCAGGAGGTCGGAGGTCAGCTGGCCCATCCCTGCTCAGGAAGCCCGCTCCATCCTCCTCTCTCCTTTTCATTCTTTTTTGCGATGGAATCCAGGCCCCTGCGCGTGCTCCGCAAGAGCGCACCCAGCCTAGCTGGTCCTCACTGTTGTTTTTGGAGGGACTGTGATTTGAACTCAGGGCTTTTCACTTGCAAAAGAGGCTCTCTACCACTTGTCCCACACCTCCAGACCATTTTTGTTCTGGTTAGTTTGGAGATACGGTCTCTCAACTATTTCCCCCCGCTGGCCTTGAACCACCTTCCTCCCAATCTCAGCCTCCCAAGTAGCTGTGATCACAGGTGAAAGTCACCAGTGCCTAGTTTGGTCTTTAACTGCAGCTCAGACAGGGGCGGCTGCTATCTCCAGGCAGCCTGGCTTGGAGGTGACTGCTCTGGATTTGAACCTGGTTGTGGCAGAGCTCTGGGACCTGAGCTTAGGGTGTGGGCACAGGGGCCTGTCCAGGGGCAGGGGCCTGTCCAGGGGCAGTGAGTAACCTTCCTCCACCAAGGACCTGCCTTCCCTGTCACTCGTCTTTCTCTCCAGGGTGCTGCTTAGGGCTGGGGACAGGAAGCACAGGTTCGGGTCCATGTTACAGTGGACTTAGGAGTCGGGAACGTCCACCACTGGGACAGATCCCACTCACCCCGTGGGCGCTGAAGCTGTTCCTCAGTCCCCAAACCTGCTCAGCACGGCAGGGGACTGGGGCTGCCTCTGGGTGTCAGAGACACAGCAGGGACTCCATGGAGCCAGATGTACCTTCTGAGAAGCAAAGAGAACGGGGTGATGGGATGGAGTGGAGAAGAGGTGGTCAGGGAGGCTGAGCTCAGACCTGAGGAGGAAGGGGGTGAAGGGTCTGGGGGACTGTGATCAAGCAGAGATAACCACAAGGGCAGGAATGAGCTTGGCAGGTTAGTGGGGGACTGAAGTGGCTGGTGTGGCTAGAGGGGAGATGAGCGGGATGAAGAAAGGGACTGGGCCATGTTTACCTGTGTAGGAAGGCAGGAAATGAAGGAAGGTGATTGGACTCAGATTTGGAATTATTCCTGCTGGCCACAAACCAAAAACGAGGCGGCTGAGAAGGTGTCTGAGAGTCCAGGAAGGAGAAGGCTTTCATTGTACTTGTGGAAGGGGAGCAGGTTAGAAGCCCTCAGAACCTCCACCATTCACACTAAGCTACCCCAGTTTCTCACCTCCAACACACAGCTGTGGTCTACAAAGTGATAGAAGCCAGCTGTTTATTAAGGACCTGCATTTAGTAGCTGCTTCCTGAGTGCTGGATGTTTGAATGGACTTATGTACATGACCGGTTATGGGGTAGGAGGAGTGGTGGATAGAGGGACAGAGAGACAAATGGATGGATGGGTGGGTGGATGGGCGGATGGGTGGGTGGATGGGTGGATAGATGGATGGATGGATGGGTGGATGGATGGATGGATGGGTGGGTGGATGGGTGGATGGATGGGTGGATGGGTGGATGGATGGGTGGGTGGATGGGTGGGTGGATGGGTGGATGGGTGGATGGATGGATGGATGGTGGATGGGTGGATGGATTCTGGTGGATCTTCCATGGATCACTCATCCAAAGCTGCCCTCCTCTCATGGGGACTGCTCTCCATCTGTCTCCTTATCAGTCCCCCAACATCCCTGCCTTCTGAGCTTTCTTCTTTTTCCCCCCATCCCAGGTCTGACTGGTTTTTCTACGATTGTCGCCTCATCAGACATGTGGCCATGGGGCTGTTCTGCTGTGGGATCTGTGTCTACTTAGCAGGTGTGTGCCTGGGTTGGGGCGTTGGGTACAAGACCCCAGGCTGGGGTGGAAAGCTGTCACAGCAGCTCACTGGGTTATTCTGGGTAACCCCATTTCCCTCTGGGTCCTGGGCTCACTGTCTCTGTGCCTCAGTTTCCTCATTGATACAGTGGGATGGTTACTGTCCCTGCCCCAGACAACTGCTGTGGGATATTTGTTCATAAAAGGCTCTGAGGTGCACAAGCAATTGTCAGCAGATACTTCTAATCGGCTTTGTCCATTGGGGTGAACACAAACTCCCCCGTCGTGGGTGGTTTCACTTTTATTTTATTTCATTTTATTCATTTAATTTTGCTGGTACTGGGCTTTGAACTCAGGGCCTCAGGATTGCTAGGCAGGCGGTCTTCCACCTAAGCCATGGCCCCAGTCCCTTTTTGCTTGTTATTTTTCCGGTGGGATTTTTTTTTTTTTGGCTTGGACCTTGACCCTCCTGCTTTTGCCTCCCGTGTAGCTGGGACGGCAGGTGTGCCCCACCTTGACCAGGTTTTTAATGGTTGAGATGGGGTCTCTCTGCGTGCCCTTCCCCCCAAGCTGGCCTCGAACCCCGATCCTCCTGATCTCTGCCTCCCAAGTGCACTGTTGACGCAATGCCTGCCACCTCAGACTGTTTCGTGGGAGACAATAAGACATTCTCTTCGTAAAAGCAAACACAGGGCAGGGTCACAAGTATCGGCCTCACTAAGGGTGAGACACACTTCTTCCTTCCCCCGGTGGCATCAGTTTTGAGGTTAGGTGACCTCACCTAGCAAGAATTCCCCAGCCCTGCAGCCAACCTCCATTCATTGCCAGCCTGAGCCAAAACAATCATGATGAAAAAATAATTTCAAAAAGGGGAAAGCAACAAGTCTGTGGCTTCGTCCACTAAGTCAGACACGACCCAGTGTGGCATCTTCAGCAGCAGGAGGTGGGAGTCAGAGAAAAGCTTGAAAACAGCCCAGAAAGCGCCATCAGGTCCCGGGGCCTGGGGCTGCTCCCCGCCCCGCCCCGCCCCAAGAAAGCTCCGCCCAGCAAGCCCAGGACTGGCTCTGATAGGCCAGACCGGGCCACGTGACCGCCACCCACTGCCGGGCCACGCCTCCGGCCTGGGGCTCCTCAGAACCTAGATGGAGCCAGAGGGGCCTGTGTGGAAGGCAGGAGGATCCCTTGAGGTCAGGAGTTCAAGGCCCGCCTGGGCCTCGTAGCAAGACCCCCCCCCCCAACTCAGAACCGGTGGCTCCACACTCCCCTTATTCTTAAAATACAACCCACAGCCCTCTCGTGGTCCCACGGTCTCTCTCCTTCCTCCATCCCTCCCCCTACCTGTGCCTCTGCTCGATGGACATGACTATGTCTGTGAGGGACGTTTGCTGATTGCATAACTGAGAGTCACTTCCTTCCCTAGCTCTCTCCATCTACGCCCTGCTGCTTTTCGAGATTGAGACAGGTGCTGCTGCAGCGTCCATCCTTGGCTCAGGTGCCCTGGTTCTGGTGGCTGCGCTGACCCACACTTTGCTCCGGGCTGCACGAGCCACCCGCCGTGGACTGCACGAGCTGTCCCCACCATGCTTTGAGGACGATCCCACCCGCGCTGCTGAGGTCTCCCAGGCTGGCCCCGGGGCTCAGCCCCAGCAGGGTACCCACCACCGGATCCTCTATGCATCCTGCCTGGAGCCTGAGGGTCCCCCTGCGCCCCTGGCCACTGCCAGGGCACCTGCAGCCTTGGGGGGAAGCTGGGAGAGCAGCCTGCCTGCACCCCATATTCCCCAGACACTGTTGGCTGGGTTGGGACTCTGGGATGGGGTCACTCATGAGATGCGTACTGTGCTAGGCCACAGGTCAGGGGCCTCAGGCAAGGACTCCACGCTGGTGTGAGCCCCGGCCTCGGGGTGGACACCTGGTGTGTGGCAGCAAGAAGATGACAGGGTGGAGGCAGGTCCGTGCTCAGCTGCTGCAGGAGGAGGACTGGGTTTTTGACAGTTCACAGCATCCCTGGGTTTTGGATGTAAGATTGCTTCATGGCCCTGCAAAATGGCTGCCAGGGCCCCAGCCTTCACCTCCTCACTAAAAAGGAAAGGCAAAGGCCAGGGCTGGCTCAGTTATCTTCTGGAAGTCTTCCTTGAGGCTTTGGGGCCAGAACACACTCACATGATCAGATCTCAATGCAGGGGAGGCTTGGAAATGAGATGAGTGAGGTGCTTTTATAGATGGGAGAGGAAGGAGGTCAGTGTTGATTCTCTAACGTCTCTATCTATTTCACAGATGAGGAAACCGAGGCCCCACGAGGGGCAGTGACTCACCAGGGGTCCCAATTCTGAGCACCAGACTCAGGATTTGCACTCAGGCCCCGTACAGCCCATGCTGTGGACAGATGGCTCAATCGTGGACTCTCTGATGCCCGCCACTCCGGGAGCTCAGAACCATGGGTGAAGGGCTGGACCCCGACTCTGGGTGGTGGGCTGCGGGCTCCTCTGGTCTGTGTCTCAGTTTCCTTGTCTGTACAATGGGGACAGGAGATGGCCCCAAAGCCTCAGGCTCCCCACGTGAGCCGTTCAGTGACTGCTCAGTGCGAGTCAGTGGCGTCCATGCTGTGACTGACGGGAAAGGACCCGGCTCACAGCCCCGGCTCAGCGTGCAGAAGAACAGAGGACGGGCACCTGCTCTGGTCCTGCCCCTTCCGGTCTTGCAGCACCTGAAGTGAACTTCCCGTGCTCACTCTCTGTGCTCCTCAACCAGCAACGAAACCGCCTCAGCCTGCGGTGGCCACAGTGACCGACGGGACGGGCAGGTGTCGATTCGAAGTCCCCAGACATGTCCCTTGGGGGCCTCGCTGGGACCCCAAGACATGTTCAATACGAATCTCCTTGGGCTGCTCTCAGTGCCACCTGCATCACCAGTGGACAGATGTCCCCAGAGGTCCCTCCCTCAGCAGCCTCTCCCTCCCAGGGCCCTGCAGGGCCTCCAGGATGAGAAGAACAGCAGAGAAAAGTCAGCCACGTCCATGAGTAGGTAAATGAATAAACAAACAATGGAATATTACTCAGCCAGGAAAATGGCTCCGACGCACGGCACAACATGGACAGTGACAGATCCAGACACAAAGGCCATGCACTGTGTGAACCATGGAGAGGAAATGCCAGACAGGAGGTGGAGCAGGGGCTGCAGTGACTGCTGCTGAGGACAGGTCTCCTTTTCGGGGATGGGATGTACTGGGAATCACACCAGGGTAGGGGGGCCTTGCACACAGTGAGTGTGGTAACCCACTGAAGTGTGCACTTTTAATTCTATGTCACATAAATTCCACCTACATTAAAACACAAGGAGGCCCCTTGGGTGCCTGCAGCATCTTAAACGTGCACCCCAGGCGCTCAATGACCTCTAAACCGTCCCCTGGTCCCCACTTGTCCTACTGAGGCCGGCGGGGGCCCCACAGCCCAGCCTGATCCTCCCCTGGGCACCGGCCAGCCAGGGGAGCCACGCAGTCGGCCCCGGCACCTGATCAGGGTTTGGCAGGCAAAGGCACAGCCGTCCAGGAGCCAGCCAGGCTTCAGGTCCTTCTTCATAAGACACCTGCCCACCCACCTGAGCCCAGCTCAGGTCACACTGCTGATGTTCTGCTCTTTTAGGGGTGGTCGTTTTGTCTATCAGAGAACCTTGCTCTTTGGACCCAGTGCCTCCAGAACCTGGGCCCAGGTAAATCTCTTTAGTTTGTACGGTACCTGCTCCAGCATTTTGTTTTAGTTCTGTTCTGCTTCTCTGCTGTGAACTTGACTGACAGGGCACTGGTACAGCACACTTCCGGTGAGCCTGTGTGGGCGGGGCCAGGGATGATTGACATGTGGGACAGCAAGTGAAGGGGAAGACCCGCCCCGAACACTGTCCAACAGGCTGGGTTCTCATGGAGTAAAAGTGGAAGAAGAAGCCGGGTGCCAGTGGCTCAGGCCTGTACTCCCAGCCACTCAGGAGGCAGAGATCACGAGGATCAAAGTTTGAGGCCAGCCCCAGGCAAATATTTTGTGAGACCCTATCACATAAAAGGGCTGGTGCAGTGGCTCAAGTGGTAGAGTGACTGCCTAGCAAGAACGGGGCCCTGAGTTCAAATCCCGGTGCCACCAAATAAATAAATAGTGCCCTGGTAAACAGAGAAGAGTTATTTTGGCTCATGGTTTTGGAGGTTTCAGTCCATGGTCTGAACTCGGTCACTTGGGCACTTGGCTACTTGGTGGCGTTCCTCTGGGTCTGTGGGGAGGCAGCACAGCTGCTCAGCTCCTGGCTGGGAATCAAAGTAGAGAAGTGGGAGGAGTCAGGGTCACTGTCCACTCGACGCCACGCCCCCAATGCCCTAAGCTCCTCCCATCAGGCGCCCCCCCACACACAAAGGTCCTGATACCAGATTACTGATCCCAGATTTGTGTCAGGGCCCAGCTGATGAGTGAAGAGTGACACCGACCAGGAGTCAAGAGTAAAGAGAGCACAAGGGTTATTGGATGCCCAGCAAAGCTCCCGCATGGACCCGAGGGGCTTAGGGAAGCTGAGCCGTGTATGGCCAAGTCTAGGACTGACATGGGCTCCACCTGGCTTAGGCCCCACTATTCTACCTTGAAACTGTAGTTGTGATTGCTTGGCACTGAGTCAGCTTCTCCCTGAACCCGGCCACCTGCCCGACCCCCTCCTTACCGAACAGAATATTTTGAGGTCTGGTCAGCTCATCCTGGCCTTGGGGCCCATCGCCCACACGTTGCAGCTGCATTTTGTTATTTTGGTGAGAAGCCTGTTGTTTCTCATATCTCTTTAGATGTCCACTTCTAAAATGTCTCCCTATCCAAAATGGAGTCATCTCTGTCATTGCTCCCCCTTACAGTCAGTCCCGCCATCTCCCTACAGCCACAGGCTGGGGACCCAGCCATCAGCACCCCAGAGGGACACCCCACATCCAGCATTACCCAAGAGCAGTGAGCCCGTGCCCACCCAGAGACACCTGGGGGAGCCACCAGGACCCAACAGGTGACTCCATGACCAGGCTGCCCTGTTGTAGAAGTGACATTGAACGAAATAAGCCAGACACAGAAGGCTGGGGGGCAGGTTAGTGGGGTGAGTCCCGTGACGTGTGTGACGTGTGGTCAGAAGCTGGTAGAGTGACCCATTGGGTTCTGTCCCCAGGCCTGGCTGGGCTCCCAGGAATGGGTGGTGTCAGGAGGGAGATGGCTCAAAGCACGGGGTTTATTCGGGAATTTCCAGCCAAAGCCGGGACCCACTGCTTAGAGGGAGGGGTCTGGAGGGGAAGTTTTGCTGGGTGGGAAAATTGTTTCCAGGGTTCACAATGGCTAGGGGAAGCTAGAGGAGGTAAGCGGAGCCCCCCCACCCCCCCACTCCCCACGAGGTGACAGCTCCTCTGGACCCCGAGGTGAGAGTGTCATTCCCTTGAGGCCAGGTGTGGCCCTTCCAGGGGATGGTGGGGCGTTTCCAGCAAGCTGCCTGCCATGGTGGGATCCGATCCTAACATGGCCTCCCTTTTGCTCACCCTGACCAGGTGGCTGGGTGGGGAGAGGGAGGATGGCCGATCCAGTTGGAGTGAAGGGCAGCGTGGGTCACCCGGACGCCCTGGAAAGTGATCCGGGGCCGGTTTCGGGGCAACTTGAAGGTGACCGGAGGAAACAAATGGCCTTTGCTTCCAGCCGGATCGGATTCTGCGGCTGGCGCCAGATCGGCCTGGCCAGGTGCTGGCTGCTCCCAATGCTGGCCGGTGCTGTGGCGCCAGAGGCCTGGCTTTTCTGAAGTGGCAGAAGTTCTGTCCCCTTCCAGCTCAGTGGCGCCATTTTGTGGCCATCACTCGTGGGATTTACAAGCTCTTCCATGCCAAGGTTCCCAGTTGCCTGTGTACCGAGGCAACTTTGCCTCCGCTGGCTCTTTAACCCGGGATGCGACCCAACACCACAATGTAGCACCGTGACAGTGTAGCAGTGTGACAGTGTCGCAGTGTGAGTGTAGCAGTGACAGTGTAGCAGTGTGACAGTGTAGCACCGTGACAGTGTAGCACCGTGACATGGTGTAGCAGTGTGACAGTGTAGCAGTGACACAGTGTAACAGTGTGACACAGTGTAACAGTGTGACACAGTGTAGCACTGTGACAGTGTAGCAGTGTGACAGTGTAGCAGTGACAGTGTAGCAGTGACAGTGTAGCAGTGTGAGTGTAGCAGTGTGACAGTGTAGCAATGTGACAGTGTAGCAGTGAGTGTAGCAGTGACAGTGTAGCAGTGTGACAGTGTAGCAGTGACACAGTGTAGCAGTGACAGTGTAGCAGTGACACAGTGTAGCAGTGACACAGTGTAGCAGTGACAGTGTAGCAGTGTGAGTGTAGCAGTGTGACATTGTAGGAGTGAGTGTAGCAGTGACAGTGTAGCAGTGTGACAGTGTAGCAGTGACACAGTATAGCAGTGTGACAGTGTAGCAGTGACACAGTGTAGCACCGTGACAGTGTAGCAGTGTGACAGTGTAGCTGTGACAGTATAGCAGTGTGACAGTGTAGCAGTGTGACAGTGTAGCAGTGTGACAGTGTAGCAGTGACAGTGTAGCAGTGAGACAGTGTAGCAGTGTGACAGTGTAGCAGTGTGACACAGTATAGCAGTGTGACAGTGTAGCAGTGACACAGTGTAGCAGTGTGACAGTGTAGCAGTGTGACACAGTATAGCAGTGTGACAGTGTAGCACCGTGACAGTGTAGCAGTGTGACAGTGTAGCTGTGACAGTACAGCAGTGTGACAGTGTAGCAGTGTGACAGTGTAGCAGTGTGACAGTGTAGCAGTGTGACACAGTATAGCAGTGTGACAGTGTAGCAGTGACACAGTGTAGCAGTGTGACAGTGTAGCAGTGTGACACAGTATAGCAGTGTGACAGTGTAGCACCATGACAGTGTAGCAGTGTGACAGTGTAGCTGTGACAGTATAGCAGTGTGACAGTGTAGCAGTGACAGTGTAGCAGTGACACAGTGTAGCAGTGTGACAGTGTAGCACTGTGTAGCAGTGTGACATTGTAGCAGTGAGTGTAGCAGTGTGACACAGTATAGCAGTTTGACAGTGTAGCAGTGTGACAGTGTAGCAGTTTGACACAACGTAGCACTGTGCACAGTGGCTTCTTTGTGGCTTAGGGAACAGGAGCGGAAAAAGTCTCCCCTTCAGCACAAGCACCATTCCGCCACCAGGATTTTCCATTAGCTGAACCCAAGGACGTGGAGCTGGGACACCAAGAACCACCACGTTTGTAACCCAAATTCACCACCGTTGAGGACAACGCCCAGCGCTGAGACGCTGCCCAGTGTCCATATGCAGCCTGGACCTCCGCAGCTGGAGGTCACCCCACTTACTAAGAGGGCTTTACGCAGCAGGCACCTTGGCGACAGAGGCCACAGGGGCCTAACCCTAACCCTGTACCCCCAGACCCCAGTGATGTCCATGGTTACCTCATAGGACGTCACTGCAGAGAAGAGACACACACGACTCTGGGTTCAAACCCCAGCTGTGACCTCAGCATCCCCTCCCTCAGTTTCCCCATCAGTAAAAATATAAAAGCCTGGAATTCCCGCTGGACTCTTGCTGGGGATGTGGTCACCGTGACAGAAGCAGTAGCTCCTGATGTTACATACTGTTATGTCCACCACCCAGGGCTGACTGGGTGTCCCCGGGGCCTCCCCGCCATGATTTTATGTACGTGGGAACCAGGGCAGGGCCAGGACTCCAGGCAGCAGGACAGGTAGTGTTTATTACCAGAGCTGCCTGCGGCGCCTCTGGGCAGGCAGCAGTTTTGACAGTTGTCACTTGAAGACCCCGGTTCCGGTCCAGCCCCACCCCTGTTCTCAGGCAGCACCCAGGTGAGAGACCCCATCCCACGAGGCCTTGGTGCCCCTCTTCTCTCCTGGCTCCTCTGTCTGCGTGGCTGGGGTCCTGATGGCCGTCCTGTGCCTTGGAGTTTCCGGGATGGGCGAGGCAGGTGACCGAGGCGGGGTGGCCTCGGGCCGTGGTATCTGGCACAGGGCGCTAGGAGACACTGGGGGGCAGCCGGGCAGCCGCCGTCTTCTCCACCACAAAGCCGTAGTTATACTGGGGGGGCAGAGAGCCAGTGAGGGAGGGCTGCGTAGGGAGGCCCATGGGGACATGGCCGGGCGTTTAGGGAAAAGTTGTCCCCAGCCTTAGAGAGCTGGGTGTGCCTGGAGGACAGGGGAGCTTGGGGTTCCTGAGAGGGGGGTGTTCCCAGCACCTTCACCAACCATGCTGTACCCCGACACCCACCTCCTCCTCAATGTCCGCCAGCGACTTGATGGTCAGGTCCCCGAACGCAGAGAAGGCCTGGCAGGCAGGACTAGGTTAGTCTGCACCTGGATCCCACTGGGGACCCCTGTTCCCTTTGCTTTTTCCCTTTTGAGACAGGGTCTTACTGTGTAGCCCCAGTGGGCCTGGAGCTCACCATGCTCCTGCTTGCCTCCTGAGTCTGGCTCCCACTTCCCCATCTTTGAGGAACCCCACTGGCATCTTTGCCTGGACAGACACTCCCCACTTCCCACCTGGCCTCTAGCTACTGGTGTCAGTGGTCCCCCTACCTCCCCTAGGACTGCCTCCCTTGGCCTCTACCCTTCCCCCAGCCCAGGATGCAGGGCCTGCTGGCCAGATGGCTGAACAGACAAGGTGACCAGACAAGGGGACCCAGGTTCTCTGAAGCCCCAACTCACCAGGGGACCACAGCTCTTGCCTTCAAATCGGGGGTGCAGTGTGAAGGGAACCCCATCCATGGCTGGAAGAATCACATCAAGAAAGGGCTGCGGGCAAGGGCTGGACAGCTACCCATTGCCTACCCCACCCAAGGCCCCCCAGTCTCTACAACATCCAGAGCTGGGGTACAGAGCTGAGCACCCCTCAGTGGTGAGTGCCTACAGGTGTGCTTGAGGCCCTGGGTTCCACTCCAGGATCAAAAAAAAAAAAAAACAAAACCAAAAAAACCCAAACAATCAAGAAACAAAACCCGAAGTGCCAGGGGTGGGTTCAGGCCTGGATCCAACCCTTCCAGCACAGGCCTTGGACTAGGCATGCCCTACCTCTGTGCCTCAGTTTACACCCCGCTCACCTGAGATGCCATAGAGACTGGACGCCTCATAGACGGAGTCACTCCTCCGCAGAGTGGACGCCCGCGAGCCCAGCCTGGACAGTGTCCGCTCGGGCAAGCTGCTTTTGCTGGTGGATGGGAGACAGTGACCCTGGTCAGACCTAGCCCCCCTCCTGACCCTCCACCCCGGTCCCCAAGGGCTCACCTGGGCTGGCTGGGAGGGTCCAGCGAGAGGCCCCGCATGTCCTGGCTGAGAGTTCGGGGCTTGGGCACTGGCTTCGGGGTCTTGGCCTTCTTGCACCAAATGGAAAAGCCACCCATGTCCCTGGATGGAAGAGAAGGAACGGTGGCTGCTCCATGAGTGACCTCTGTTTGCATCATCTCACCCCCAACCTAAGCCACAGCCACCTGCTCAGACACCCACCTCCCCACAGGGTGCTACAGCGGTGCCCATTCCAGCACAGAGAAGTGGCGGGGGGACGGGAGGGCTGCAAGGAGGGCCTGAGGGTGGAAGGGCAGGAAAGGGGGTGGGAGGCTGGGCAGCCCTACCCCACTCGCAGGTATCCAGGCACAGTCTTGGTCTTGCCACTCAGCCGGACATCAAACACTGCCGTGTCCGCGGCCCCCAGGGGCATCAGCTTGATGCACATGCGTTTCTTCTTGGACACAGAGGCCTCTGGAAGTTGGGGACAGGGGGGTGAGAGGGGGAAGCGGGTAAGGGTGGGATACCCAAAGGTGGATCTAGGAGGGTGCTCCTCTGGGCGCTGTTTAAGCAGCCATCTGGGCAGTGTTGGGGGTGCCTACATCACAAGTAGTATAGTCACAGGAGGGGACTGCACAAAGCCATTAGAGCCACTGGAGCAGGCTGATCTTTGGAGACAGGAAGGAGCACCCATGGAGCGTCCATCCTGGTCCTCCAAATCTCAAGGCCCCTTGGTCGTCTCCTTTGGGGTTAGCAAAGTCCTGTTCCTTAGCCAAATCCAGCCCTCTGAAGCCAGAAGGGCTTGTACATTTTTAGAGACCACAAACGTCATATGCTGGTCTGTGAGTGACCTGTACATAAAAGCTGCCAATTGCACAAAGGAAAAGGGGTGGCTTGGGTGGCTGAAGCCACCGGGCTGCGGGCCCTAGAGGAGGGGGCATGGGAAGGCAAGCCTGGAGGGAGGGAGGACTGGAGACCCATGTCTCCCCCCACCTCGCGGGTCTTACTGGAGTCCAGGGGGTCGCAGACCGGGACGAAGCCGGACGGGAGAGCGCTCTTGTCCAGCACGACCTGGACGTCCACCACCACGTTCTCCTGCGGGTTCTGAGGGGCGGGGATCAGCCTGGGGGCGGGGCCTCGCGAGCGGACCAGGGAGGGGGCGTGGCTTCACAAGCGGGCTCGGAGGGGCGTGGCCTCGTGAGCCGGCCAGGCGGGAGGGGTGGGGCCTCGAGGGCGGACTGGGTGGGGAATCAGCCGTGGGGGCGTGACCTCGCGGGCGGACCGGTAGGGGATGGGCGTGGCTTCGTGAGCGGGGGCGTGGCCTCGCGAGTGGACAGGGCGGGGGGCAGTGGGGGGTGCCGCTCACCTCCAGGCTGCCCAGCTGGCTCAGGCACAGGAAGTAGCCGGATTTCTGTGCGAAGCTCTTGCCAAAGCTGGCGGGCGCGCCCTCCACGGTGCAGGAGATCTGCGGGGAGGACCCGGTCAGCCCAGGCTGCTGTCGCTGCCCTCTACGACCCGCCCGCCCCGCCGTTCCTCACCGCGCTGAATCCCCTCGGCGGAAGAGCCGAGGCCGAAGACCAAGCCAAGCCGGTGAGAGGCGCCGATTCAGGCCCTGACCCGGGATCCATCCTGGGAACCGAGCGCGGAAGGCAGGGACGTCTCGGATCTTCCCAACAGCCTCCGACGGCCCAATTCGGCAGGAGGCTGACTACAACTCCCAGGAGGCCCTGCGAAGGCGAGCGATGAGCGCCTTGTGCGCATGCGCTTAACTCTGCTGCCCAATCGCGCAAAACTACGGCGCCACACCCCCACGTGTCTCCCAGATAAGCTGACGAACGACGTCTGCGGAAAAAGATCTGGAACTATTTTTGCGCTCAGCAACTTCCGCCAGGAAATCACAGCCCAGCGCTAAGAAACTCGATCTCCGCTAACCAGGACTACATTTCCCAAGATTCCTTGCGGCGCCAGGCTTTTCTTGAGAGGACCTGCATTTTCCCGGAAAATTGGAGCAGAAATGCAAAACCTCTCAATTCTAGTTCTGGGACTTATGCCGAAGGACACCACTGTGGCTATTAATTTTTTTGGCGGTGCTGGGGTTTGAACTCAGGGCCTCGCGCTTGCTAGCCTCAGGTTAGGCACCTGGACCATAATCCTACTGCCTGTGCCTCGCACAGCTGGGATTACAGGCGTTACCCACCACGCCCGGCTGTGACTATTAATTTAAATAGTGAATAAAAATGGGTCATCACGAGCCATGAAACCTTGGGTATAACTTGATGACGTGTTCACGATACAGCAAGTGTTGGTAAGTGTGGTTCGTGAACAGAACAGGCTGGGCCTGCTCCTGTTACCCCGTGCCCTACGGAACAGCAGCTTCCATGAACCCTGCCGCCCTGTAACCCTGTCACGGCATTGCCTAGATATCATTACGTGTGATCGCACAGCTAGGGTTAGTGATTACGACTGGAATAAAAAGCCGGGCATGGTAGCTCACACCTGTAATCCCAGCCACTTGGGAGGCTGAGATCAGGAGGATCGAGGTTTGAGGCCAGCTGAGGCAAATGCTTCAGGAGACCCCCATCTCCAAAATAACCAGAGCCAAATGGACTGGAGGTGTGGTTCAAGTGGTGGAGCAGCTGCTTTGCAAGTGCAAAGCCCTGAGTTCAAACCCCAGTCCTGCCAACAACAAGAATTTGTAATAAAAGAACCTTGTTGCCCTGCCTAGGTCATCAAGTGACATCAGTAGTACTTGGCAAACTAATGCCAACCAAGTTGTCGTAGCTTGTGACTTCTTGTCATTCAGTACACACTGGCGCGTGGCTGTCCGTCCTGACCCATATCCCCGTGGCCGCACGCGCCCGTCCCTTCCTCTCCGCTTTCTGCCTCTTCCCTTGTCCTCTGCATCTCACCTGCCGTGTCCACCTGGGCTCCGGAGACATCTCTGTCCTTGTGAAGCCCAGATCCAGGTCATGGTGGGGCTGGTGAACAAGGCTTCCCTCACACTTCCTCCAGCCCTAAAGTCCCCGAGGACGTCCCTCCTCCCGCCATGTCAGTAGTGGCCCTTCACCACTACTCCAGTCTTTCTGGGACTCCATTACAGGTCGCCATTAGGTAACAGCCCTGCGTTCAAGGAAGTTGCAATGATCTATTCTGGACCCTGAAAACCTCTTCTGAGAAACAGGAAGCTGTAATGCCTCTGCAACGGCTGTCACGAGTGGGACGCTGGCTTGGTGACACTCGGGGCTCGGCGGGAACGCTCTGCCCATGTGCTGAGTGGGGCACCTTTTTCCCACTCTTGGGGACAAGGGCAGAGGTCAGCTGTTGTCACACTGTGAACAGCTCCCCAACTGTAGCTACCTGCTGGGAGGGTCACCTGGCAGCCAGAAAGGGACAGGTCAGACGGAGCCGAGAGCAACGCTGGCTGTGTCGTTTTGGGGTGCTGAGGATGGCGTGGGGCCCATGCACGTGATTAAGCCACACCCCACCCCAGAGCTGGGCCTCTGGTTTCTCTCCTAAGGAGTTATTCATTTGCTGCAAGGGTTTGACTGTGATATACTTTTAGGGGGGAATGCTGAATTTCACAGATACAGAAGCATTTCCTAGCCAGAGTCCTCAGGGGAAGAGATTGCCAGCACCACACACAGTCACTCAGTGACTGGACACTGACCTGTGACCATTCACCAGAGAAAGGGGAGGCCACTGCTGCCTGGGCTCCTCAGGGGTATGGCTGCCTCCTCTGCACCGGCCCAGGGCTCTCGGCTTCACCCTCTCTGCCAGGGACACTGGAACTTTGCAAGGCTGTTGTCAAATTGGAAGAGGGCTTCTGGCTGGGCTCGGTGGCTCACATCTGTAATCCCAGCCACTCAGGAGGCAGAGATCAGGAGGATCGCAGCTCGAAGCCAGCCTGGTGAAATAGTGAGAGCCCGTCGAGCCCATCTCAACCAATGGCTGGCATGGTGGCTGTCCCACAGAGGATGTGTACAATAGGAGGATCTCAGTCCAGGCCAGTCTGGGCAAAAAGTGAGACCCCAACTCCAAAATGAAATGACCCCGGAGTTCCCAATAACTCAGCTCTTGTCACAGGCAGAAAGGCATAGTCTGTCCACAGGCCTGGACAGTCTGTCCTGCAGCACAGTCTTCCCCACTTAAAAACCACTGTCATTCTTCACGCCACATAGAGTTTGTCCTGGGCTCTTGAGTGTTCTGCAAACCCAAATCACTGCCATCCCTGGAAGTGGGGACGGGGCCGAAAGCCCCAACTCCTACACATGCCCCATGCTTTCAGGTGACCACCCCTGCTGAAGCCACCAGGGCTGTGGCCACAGTTAGCTCATTAGCATCGTTGTCATCTAATTAGCATAGGGACCCCAGCTCGTCAGCATCGGGGTCACCTATCTTTCAGAAGCATGCAAGGATTGTAGGAGCTGCAGGCCAGGACCGAACACCATCACACTTGGCCTGCACTTGTGACCTCTGAGGTGACCCACATGAGGGGCGGCTCCAGTGCTGGCTCTGCCAGGGTTCTGCTCTGGTCCTGGGGTCCCAGCAGGGTGCCAGACCCTCCTCTTGGGACCAAAGGACCCTGGGCGTTTTGGGCGGTATCCAGCCCCTTGTTTCTTGGCTGCTGAGTGACTTTAACGGGGCTTCCAGAGGGGTGTGTGACCGAAGCCTGGGGGCCTGTTCCGCCCACTGACCTTCTGCCTGGCCGACTGTCACGTGCTGGGGCGGGAAACCGGCTGGGGACGCAGCTGAGCGACTTGGGATTTATTGGAGAGAAAGGAGAGAAGGGAAACCGGGAGCTGCGCAGGTGAAGGCTGGGGCTTTCAGGGTCGTTTTCGCTCTGGGTTGGGTGGGTTTTCTTCATTGGCCCTGGGTTCGAGGGTTCGCCCCTTCTTGGGGGAGGGACACCGTCTCGATGAGCATCGTGGTCAGCAGCCCCGTGGCAGAGCCGGTGTCTGCTCTTCAGGATGCAGCAATGCTAGCAATGTCCGGAGGGATGGGTGCTTACTCACCCGTCTGCCTTAGGTGTCCAGACCCAACTCGACCAGCCGCTGCCAGGCTCCCTTGGTCGCACAGATGGCCGTCCTGGCCGTCTCCCCCCAAGTCCCTCTGCCCTTTGTGCGCCAGTCACACGCTCTTTTCTTAGAAATCCCTGCCCCGTTCAGCAGTGTCTGCCTGGCCTAGCCGTGCACATCTATTGAGCGCCTCCTGAATGCGCACCCGCAGCCGCGAGGACAGCAGTTTCTGCCTCTGCCCACTTTCCAGACGAGGAAGTGGCCGGCAGGTTCGCCTGGCTTTCGAGGGAGGGGGCTGCAGTCCAGCGCTGCCCACGCGCCCTGCCTGGCTCCCGGGGTCCCTTTGTGGAGGGAGGGGCTCGAGGCCACCGAGGAGACACCTGACCCAAGCTTGGCCTTGTGGGTCAGACAGGCGGCCGAGGGGCATGACAGACGGACGGCCTCTGCCCACCCCCGCCTCAGTGACCGCAGGAGAGGGACGCGGACAGGGACAGGGACAGGGACGGGAGGGGGGCTCGAGGCCAGCATGCAGCGGGGGAGGCCCCGTGCGGGAGAGGACCGCGGCCAGGAAACCCAGGAAACCGAAACCGAAGGCCCCGCCCCCCTGCGCGAGGCCATTGGCGGGAAAGCGCTATGCTAATGAGGGGCGTGGCCTGCGGAGCTCCTCGGCCCTTTCCGGGCTGTCCCCCTGACCCGTCCTATGGCGCCCGCCTTTTACCACTACTCGCAGGTGTCCATGGCAGACGACTGGAAAGGAGAGGGGCCCCCGGCTTGCAGGTGGGCAACGCGGGCGTGCCTCGTGGGGCTGCTGCTCGTGGCGGTGGCTCTGGGGTTGTCCCTGCTCATCCTAGCTGTGAAGTTCAACAGCGAGGCCTGCCAAAACGGACTCCAGGCAGAGAGGAGGTGCCGAAATGCCACCCACCTTCTGGAGGACCAGCTGACCCGCACCCAGGACGTCTTGCTGCGGGTGAAGAACCAAACCGTCTCCTGCAACAGGAGTCTGGTGAGCCAGAGAGCCTGGGGGGCCTAGAAACCCTCCCCAGAACCCCACGGAGCTGGAGGGGGGGCCTTGAAACTGCCGGGGGTGGGGGCAGCCCATAGGAGGACCTGGATCTCCCTGCAGGTTTGGGGACCTGTAAGTGCTTTCAGGGCACTGGCCTGGGTCAAATCAGGGGCTTCAGTGTCCCCACTAGGATGAGGAGGAGTCTCCAAACTTCCTAGGTGTGTGTGTGGGGGGGGGCTTGAAACTCCTTTTGCATCCCAGTCTTTGGGGGACAGAAATCCTCGATAAGGTGAAGAAGGGGCTCTCGAAATTTCTACTGCATTCCTGAGACACTGACATTTTCAAAAGATTCCTGATATGGTGGGGAGGTGGGGGCGTGTCTTGAAACTGTCACTGGCCATCTTACTAGGGCCCGGAAGTCCCTCTGTGATCGGGGTTTGGGTGCCTCCTAAATCTTCCCGGGTCCTAGCACAAAGGATGTGGAGCTACCCACTAGGGTTTGGGTATAGAGAGTTTCCAAATTACCATGGGGGGGGGCCTCAAAACTGCCATGTCTGTGACCACACGGTTAGTGGCAGCCCTGGGGACTCAGGTGCAACAGGGCTGGAGCAGAACCTAAGAGAGGTTTGGAGCTAAGCTCCTCTGACCTCTCACAGGCCTCAGTCCAGGACAGCAGTACCCAGCTTCTGACCCTTTCCCTGTCCCAGGTGGCCCTGATGGCTGACTTGGAGAAGAAGAAGTCCGAGATCCAGGAGTACCAGCTGCACATACAGGAGCTCCAAGGTGAGGGGGAGAGTCCAGGGAGGGCTTGGTGGGGCGGAGTCCCCAGGAGGGGCCAGGTGAGGATCACTCCCCATTCTGTGCCACCCCAGAACAGACGATGGAATTGAGACAGAAGCTGCAGGACAGTTCGGCAGAATTGGACCAACTAAGGTCAGAACCCCCACACCTCCCTCCCTCCCTCCCCAAGGCAGGACCCCTGGCCGGGAGAGCTGACACCGCCCAAGTCCCAGATGGACAGGCTTGCACATGGGTCCCATGGCCCTCCCAGGACTCAGATGGTCAGGGGGTCGATTTTTGGGGTGACTGGGTCGCCCCTGTGCCCTCAGGAAACAGAACAGGTTCTTGAGCCAGGTGACGACCCAGACCAATGGTGGCTCCCTGGCCCCCTCCACCCTGCTGGTGACTTGGGCACTGGTGTTTCTGGGCCTCTGGGCGACAGGTGAGGAGGAGGCGCCCTGGGAGAAGATGGGGAGCACGGAGGGTGGGGTTTGCGGAGGGCGGGGCCTAAGCCTTTCTTACCTTGTCTCTTTAGGTCACAACCTGCATTGACCGGGTCCACCTGCTTTAGGCTTCCAGGGTTCCTACTTGGTCATGGGTGGGGGATGGGGGAGGGGTCACGCACTTTTTGCTGTCACGGTTTGGGGTTGTCACTTTGTTCTGGGGTCTTTGAGTGCCAAAAAATAAACACCCTCAAGTTTCTGGAGCGTCATATGTAACTCACCCCTCAGAGCTGGCCCTGCAGGTGAGGTGGTCACCTGGCTGATGTCCACCCCTGGCCCATCTCCTGAGGGACACTAGGTGCAGCTGAGGCTTCCCCAGCCCACTTCTCGGCTGCGGTCCTGCTCTCTGCACCCTGGTTCAGGGCCCATATCCCTGGGGTCACTCAGGGTCCCTCCTCACCAGACCGGAGGTTGTCATCTCCCCACAGGAAGCGCTGCTGGCCTGGCCTCCCTCGAACTTACTTATCCTGCAGTTCCCAGCCCTCCAACACCCTCTCCAGAATCACAGCACCCTTCACCCACCCTCGGTTCCTCCAGCCCTGTCCCCTCCTCTTCCTTCCTCCAAGTCCTCCTGGAATCCCAGCTATTGTCCGTGTGGCTTCCTGCTGAGGCACTGGGGACAAGAGGCCCATGTCACAGATTTCTGCCCTGCCCTGGGGTTCCCATGGATGCCAGCTCAGAGGGTTAGTGGGTGAAAAAGACCCCTACCACTGTTTCTCTGGGGACCCCAAACTGCCCTGCCTGCGCTCTTGCCACCCTACTTTGTGTCCACTACACCTCTGCTCTCCCTGACCTTGTCTCCATGGATGGAACTGCCATGCTCTTCCTGCCACAGGACCTTTGCCCCTGCTGCCCGAAGCGCCCCCGCCTCACTCCCAAGGTCTAGGTTGGGGTCTCTGCCTCAGCCCTGTTAACTTTCCTTTCTTTTTTCTTCCTGGGACACAAGACGTGGACGAGCTTGGCCAGCACTGTACCACTGAACCCTACCCCTAGAGTTTTTTTTTGTTTGTTTGTTGTTGTTGGTTTTGGTGGGGTTTGAACTCAGGGCTTCATGATTGCAAAACAGGTGCTCTACCACTTCAGCCACAACTCCAGTCCATTTTCCTCTGGTTATTTTGGACATGGGGTTTTGAGAATTACTTCCCCAGGCTGGCCTCGAGCCTCAATCCTCCTGATCTCAGCCTCACAAGTAGCTGGGATTACAGGCGTGAGCTACTGCATTGGAGTCGGGTGTCCGTCACCTCTGCCCCACAGATGTCAGGAACATACACACACCCTCCCCAGGTTGTGACAAGAAAACATGGCTTCAGACATTTTCCAGGGTGGGAGCTTCTGACAGACCAGTTTCCTCTGCCATCTCATTGGGGACTAAGCATGAACTGGGAAAGCGTCCTCACTAACATCCCCTTCTAGGTCGGGAAACTGGTCCGGAAGTTGCTGGATGTCAGCTGTGGGGTTTCCAAGCTGGTTGGCCCGTGGACATCTTCCCACGTGTCCTTGGTCCTCTTCCTCCTCTTCCTGCACTGCTAGTGACGGCCCATTGTGTCCCCCAGTGGTGGAGAAGTGTGTGACAGCTGGGGTTGCAGCCCAGAGGGAATCTGGCCATGCCCTCAGCTGCTGTGTGTCCCTGGCATGTGGCTCTGCCTCTCTGGGCTCTGGTTTCTTCATCTGAAATGAGGGACGCACAGTCGGTCACAGCCAGCTCATATTTATTTCTCACCTGCTACACACCAGGCGTGTGTGGACGGGGGCGGAAGGGGCGACAACAAGACAAACACAGGCTGTAGTTTTAGGCACTCGCCCAGTCTGAGGACAGAATTGGGGAATCAGGTGAAATTACAGCAGGGCCCTGGAGCCTAAGCTGCTGAGGGTGGCAGGAGGAGGAACCCTAACCCTAACCCGTCCATGCAAAGGCCCTGGGGTGACAATGCAATCGACAGACGAGCGAGGAGATGGGGGGTTGTGTGGGGGCGGTGGGGGTGGGGATGGTGAGGGCATCGAAGAGGAGCTGACCTGGTGGCTCACGCCTGTAATCCCAGCTACTCAGGAGGGAGAGATCAGGAGGATTGTGATTCCAGGCCAGCCCAGGCAAATAGTTCCTGAGATCCAATCTTGAAAAAAACGCATCACAAAAAACAAAGGCTGGTGGAGTGGCTCAAGATGTAGGCTCTAAGTTCAAACCCCAGTACCGAAAAAAAAAAAGAAAAGAAAAAGAAAAAAAGTCATAAAGAAATGCACCTCGGGTCCTTGTGCAGAAGGAAGGAAAGGGTTCAGAGAAGAAAGGAAAAGAGCTGGGAGCTGGAGCCTCGCCCTGGTGTCCATCCTGCTGCCCTCCAGTGTCTGTTGCGTGTCCCCTCCTCTTCCACCCTCGGTGTCCCCATCCACAGGGTGGAGACCTCACCCCAGAGCCTGGCCCATCGCCTCCTTTGCAGGTGCGGTTTCTGATCCCCACAGAGCCAGGACCAACTGCGTTTCACCGTTGGGGAAACTGAGGCAGCGCGGGCAGGACCAGAGAGAGCCCAGGACCCCTGTCTGTCCGTCCGTCCGTCCCTCGCGGGCTGCGCAGCCTGGGGTGGCGCCGCAGGGTCCACCCTCCGGGTGGCGGGGCGGGGCCTGCTGTCCCCGGCGCCCACGGTGCCACTCGGCCGGCCGGGCGCTGGCAGAGCTGCGGGGCGGCATGGCGGGGCCGGAGCCTGGGCGCGCGTGGCGGGCGCTGGCGCTGTGCGGGGCCGCCGTGTTCCTGGCGGCGGCGGCGGCCGGCGGGGCCCTGGTGGCCTGGAACCTGGCCGCCGCCTCCTCCTCCCGGGGTCCGCGCTGCCCCGAGCCGGGGCTCAACGCCACGGTGCGGCCCGCGGACCCCGCGCCCGAGCTGGAGGAGCTGCGGCGGCGGCTGGAGGACGTGGCCGGGCAGCTGCACCGGGCCGAGCGCGGCCGGCGGGAGCTGGAGGAGGCGCTGAGGGCCTGCGAGGGCCGCCAGGTAGGAGGGCAGGTGGAGGCGAGCACCGGGCCTCAGTTTCCCCCAGTCTCCAGCGGATGCGCAGCAGTGAGAACAGCGCTGGAGTTGCGTCCCGCTCCTACGACGCCAGTTCGCTCCGAAAGGCCACCTTTCCTCTGCTGTCCCCCCGGTAAACGGTGACTGGGGGAACCCCAGGCTCTGGAGTCCACCTGGGGAGGCCCCATGTGCCGGCTCCTCCCCGCCCAGCAGTCCTATTTTGAGACAGGGACACTTAAGTCACCTGTAATTACGAGGCTAAAGTTGGCCTCTTGGGGTCAGTACCAGCCAGGACCTTCCTTTTCCTGCCCCCTCAGACTCTCTTAACTCTCCCCAGCCCGAGCCTCACTGAAGAACCAGCCTCAAAACCACCGTGTGCATGGTTTGAGTGACTACTGTGTACCCCTCCCAGCTGAGGGGCACAGCATCTAAATTTTAAAATCTAAACAGCTGGATGTGGTGGTGCTCCCCTGTAATCCCAGCACTTGGAAGGTTGAGGCAGGAGGGTCTCGAGTTCGAGGCCAGCCTGCTAGACTTAGGGATAATGTGGCCCAAAATGAAATGAAAGAAAAAGGGCCTGGGGATGTAGGTCAGTGGTCCTGGGCTCATCTTCCAGTATTTAAAAAAAGAAAAAAGGAGGGTGAGCTGTGTCCCCTCTGGTTGCTCAGGAGAAGTGTCTGGGGGCGGGAAACGCTCTCAGGCCAGGTCCTTTTGAAGAGGCATCGCCACCCACCAGGCTGGCTGAAACCGCAGACAGGGATGTCCCCATCCATCTGACACTGGAGCTGGAGTTTGTCTCACCGAGCCTCGGGGCGGGGACCTCCCTCAGACAGGCAGCTGCCACCATTCAGTGCCCAGGCTTCAGTGGACACTCCTGTCACTGTCCCGCAGAAAGGGCGAGCCCAATTCCGTCCCCGCCTTCCATCGCCTTTTCTCCACTCTGCAGAGCCTGCTTCACACGCAGGTAAAGACTCTGAAGGTCGAGGTGGACGAGGCAAAAGCACAGGGGACCCAGATGGGAGTCGCCAACGGGGAGCTGACAGGTGTGTGGGGCGCAAGGGGGTGGGCCTCGCTAGAGGTGGGAGGACACACAGGTCCTAGATGTGAAAATAGCATGCAAATAACCGCGAACACCTGTGAAAGAAAGCAAATAACCTGCAGAGGCCAAAAAAAGTCACAGAAGTAACACAAGGGCGTGGCGCAGTGACCAAGCGCCTGTCACCCCAGCACTGTGGAAGCTGATGCAGGAGGGTCGGGAGTTCGAGGCCAGCCTGGGCTACACAGCGAGCACCTGTCTCAACAAAGCAAAATAAAGCACCGCAAATATAAGAAAACACGCAAACACTCACAGAAGAGTGAGAACTTAGGAAAAGGCATGCAAAAGGCGCACACACTTAATTCAAATAAAGCAAAGCCTGCAAGCAGCATGAGAACCCTAAACTCAGACGCGGGGGCTCGGGGTCCGCGTCCTGACCGCGGCCCCTGCCCCGCAGAAGCCCTGGCGCGCTGGGAGGCGTCGGCCGCGGAGACTGCGCGGCTGCGGGACGAAGCTCAGCACCGCGCGGGCGCAGCCGAAGCCGAGCGTGAAGCCTGCGCTGCCCGCGAGGGGGCGCTGCGCGAGCGCGTGTGAGTAAGGGGCGGGCCCGAGAGGCAGACGGACGGGGAGGATGGCCAATGGCTATGCAGGTGTGGTTCTATAGGCCAATCAGGACTTGGAGCGTGCTTCAGCGGGAAAGGCTGTCTGCAGGGGGAGCGCGGGGGGCGTGGCCACGTGGACCGGAGAGGCAGCCCAGGGGCGAAGCTAGGGCGGCGGGGGAGCCGGGTGGGGCAGGGTCCCCAGGAGGGAGGGTTCCTGGGGCCCGGAGCCCATGTGGCCTGCGGAGGGAGGGGCAGGGGCGGCGGGGTCGAGGAGCGAGGACCCCGGGGGCGATGGCGGGTGGAAGCGGGGTGGCCGTAGCAGGGGTGCTCACAGCGCCCCCCCTTCCCGCAGCCTCGCCCTGGAGACTGAGCTGGGCACCCCGCGTAGAGGGCCGCGACCCCGAGTCCGCCCAGGGTCCCGGTCCCGGTCCCGGTCCAGCGCCCACTCGCGCCCCGGAATCACCAAGGGCTGCCGGCGGCCACGGGGCGCAGCGCACCCCACGCGGTAGGGGGGCTGGTGGACACTGGGGCTGCAGGACCGCGGCCATGCGATGCCCGGTGGAGTCCAGGAACAGCGCACAGAAAGAACCCGCAGCCCTCGCTCCGACCTCATCCTGTTTGTTCTGCATATGGGGAAACTGAGGCCCACTTGGTGCCGCGGTGAAAGAAGGCTGAGCTGCGACTTGGGGTCCACTAACCCCCGCGTGGCCTTCATCCCACAGACAAGAGGACTGGTGGTCATCCCGGCTCGGGAATGACGTGGAGGGGTCACTTTCCTTCCCCGGCCTCAACTTATCCTGTCTGTAAAATGGGTGGGTGGAATCCTGTTTAGGGAACCACGTTTCCTTGACAGGAGAGACTCACAATGAGGGTTCAAAGGGAAGACGCAGGCCTTCTCTGTAAGGGTGACACAAACGCCCAGGTAGACTTCTAACAGATCCAAGTTACAGAAAACTAATGGGAAAAAAATGAGAAAATGCATAAATTCAGGAAGTGCCATCAAAATCAGAGCCAAGGCTGGGCGTCAATGGCTCACGACTGTAATCCTAGCTATTCAGGAGGCAGAGATCAGGAGGATCAGGGTTTGAAGCCAGCCTGGGCAAATAGTTTTGGAGACCCTAACTCGAAAATACCCATCACAAAAAGGGCTGTGGAGTGGCTCAAGCGGTAGAGCACCTGACTAGAAGTGCCACATTCTGGACGCAACCCCCTCAACAGAAAAACAAAACAAAAACCTGAAACCAAAGGCCGGGTGGGGTGGCCCGCACCTGTAGTCCCTGGGGAAAGGAAAGTCCCATTTCAGGTAATTTAACTTTTCCTTCAGCGCTAGGAAGGGCTCGACTGTGCCCTTTCCCCTGCTTCCGGTAAAATAACATAACATAAAGGTCACCAAACTGACTGGATTCTGGGGTTGAACCCGCAAACATCTGAGAAGGAAAGCAATGCTGGCCCACTCCTGGAAGACAGGTGCAGGTGGGGCCACCTCCCTCCCTCCTCTCCCCCCATTTGTTTTTTGAGGCAGGGTCTGGCTGTGCAACCTGGGCTGGCCTGAACTAATGACCTTCCCATGACACCTCCCGAGCGCTCTAGGAATTTTTGTGCAACTATATTTATGAAAATCATGGATAATGATTGATTTTGAAGGGATGGAGAACCTGGGGTTGGGGCCTGGAACAGAAAAGCCCTTAGTGGCCAGGCGTAGCTGTAATCACACCTGTAATCCAGCTATTCCAAAATAAAAAGTTGTTTATTTTTAAAAAGGAAACAAAGAGGCAGGGAGGGTGCAGGAGAACCTTTGCTAACACATTCTTGGTAATTGCCGACAATTGCAAACAACCTTGAGGTCCACCAGCTGGCCACGGTTTAGATGAGTGTCCATCCATCCATCTGTGGACTACTATGCAGCTG
Source organism: Castor canadensis (assembly GCF_047511655.1). Lineage (NCBI taxonomy): Eukaryota > Metazoa > Chordata > Mammalia > Rodentia > Castoridae > Castor > Castor canadensis. The sequence continues at coordinate 253,804 of NW_027395334.1, forward strand.
TTGAAAAGGCAGGAGCTGACCTCCAAGACACATCAATGGGAAAACCGGGAGAGTGGGCACTTGTGTGCCTTGAGAACCACCTGAAGGACCAGGAGGGACCATCATCCCAGGACTTGGGAGGGAGGCTGTGCAGTGCTCCCGGCCCCTGGGAGGCTGGCGGGAGTCACCGTCTCACCTTCCTCTGTATACCTTTTGTACAGTTTGCATTTTAAATATCATACTCACGTACTGCCTTTTAAGATTAGAATTTGTTTTAAAAATGCCTGAGAGGCTGGTGGAGAGAGGGGCATGGGAACCTGAAGCCTCAATGCTGGCAGCAAGGCAGAGGTGGGTGGCAAGTGACCACGACGTGGCTGCTGTGCTGAGCTCTGGCCACTAGGGGTCGCCCCAGACTGCAGCTAAAGAGTCCCCAAGTTGGGGAAATCCAGAAGCAAACAGGAGCCCAGAGCAGCCAGTGCTGGAGGCTGGAGGCTGGAGGCCAGCCTCTCCCCAGCTGGGGTCCCTCCAGGCATGGCCGTGGGGCCCGGGGTGGACGGGGTCAAGTCTTGTCATTATTGGTCATCTTCTGTGCCTCCTCCACCTCTTCCTCCCTCTGAGCTCCCTGAAAGTTGCAGTGGGACTGGAGGGCAATGGAGCTGTCACAGGACACTGGGAAGAGGGGGCAATGGCTGGGGCTCTGAGCCCCACACCACCGGCAGAGAGTCGTGAGGACCTCGTGAGTCGGACAGAGCAAGCTCTGCCACCCCAGGTGCAGGGGGCATGGGACCTGCTGCCACTCACCACCAACTCCCCCACGTCCCCTGCCGCCACCCACAGGGCCAACAACACCCTCACCCCACCCCCTGTCCTCCCTCCCTTCGAATGGTCCCCTGGGTCTCTGCTGGTCATCTCCATCTGTAAGCATCTCTCTATTAGGACGAGGTCCATGGCCTCATGTACAGGAGGTCAGTGATGCTCCACTGAGTGGTATCCACTTGTTTCTGCCCTGCTGTGGCTGCCAGCAGAGCTCCTGAGGCTTTGGGGACAGTGATGGGAATCCAAGCTCGGTGGCTCACATCTGTAATCCCAGCTACTCGGGGGGCAGAGGTCAGGAGGATCACAATTTGCAGCCAGCCTGGGCAAATGGTTCACGAAACCCTAGCTTGAAAAACCCTTCACAAAAAAGGGGTGGTGAAGTGACTCAAGGTATAGGCTCTGAGTTCAAATCCCAGTACCTTACACACACGAAAATATCCCAGTACCATCACCAACAAAAAGCCCAGAGCAATCGTGGACAGGTCAGGACCTGGACTGGTCATCCAGGACACAGGGACCTGTTATCCACCCCGTTCCCATCCCAGTCATGGAAGCTGGGCGGAGAGTCTCACACAGTACGGGCTGCCTGTATCCCTGTCGCCCCCAAACTACAAAACCTAATTTCACCAGAAAACCAAAGACCACATTGCTGCAAAGGGGACTGTGAACCTTGCTGACACCACTGCTTCCTTAGGAACCTTCCGAGGACCATGAGGCCCCCCGACTACAGGCCGGGCCGTATCTCAGAAATATAAATAAACCCAGAGTCTTCCTGAGCTCGTGTGATTTTTTAAACCTCCTGTCTCCTGAGGACTTCAGTTGTCCCTTCAGCAAGTGACACACAGTTGACTTCCTTCTCCACCTAAGCAAACAACTCAAGCTGAATTGATTGTTTTCCATTTAGAAACGGGGGGTGGGGGTGGGGGTGTAAGACCTGTCAGACCGTGGCGCCCCAGGGGGACACAGAGGGTCCGCCAGCTTCCTGAAGATGACAAAGTGTTTCCAGGAAAAAAACCGATGCTTCCCGCTCGGCTCCCTGCTCCCTGTGCAGCGCTGGCCCTCTCTCTGTGGGGACACAGGAGGGACGTTTTCAGTGTCTTAAGGAGTCTTAGCGATGGTTGGCAGGAGTGTTGACAGAAACAAACTTCCTTGAAGGGCAGATTGGTGACAGCTAGGCAAACGTGGGGTGCTGGTGTTGACACCAAGACATTTCATTTGTGGAGATTTGATTTCAGATCTTCTGTTCATTGAAAAGGAACTTAGAAAGTGTCTCAATGCCCGCCATGGCTATCGTGGTGACGGAAGTGGTTCCAGATCGGGCTGGGGCTTGACAGTGGCACAGCCCTGGCTTAGCAGAGAAAAAAAATTAACAGCTCAAAGAGGGACTCCATCGTTACTTTCCCTGTTAAAAAAGTCTAGCTGAAAACACCCGCCACCCAACCGAGAAACATGAATGAAAGGTGTGGGATCGTCATCAGCCAGACTCAGTGGCCTTGTCTGCAATCCCAGCACGCGGGAGCTGGAGGATCGTGAGTTCGAGACCAGCCTGAGTGCAAGTCAGAACATGCCCTGTTGGCCTTAGCATCGGGGGACATGAGGCCCAGGCTGACAACGAGAAGAAGGAAGACGAGGCCAGGGTCCACGTCAACAGCTGTGTGCCCAGGGAGGCCAGGGGCAGAAGAAAGGTGTCTGCCTCACGCTGCTCTTAGAATCCGTCTCTCCATCGCCATGCGGTCACCAAGGCCACTTCTGAGAGAACCCCTGCTCATAACCCTGTCTGTCCATCACCTGGATCGGTGGTTCTGACCAGTTCTGTTCTCGCTGTGCCGAGTGTGACACAGAACAAAACATCTCAGAAAGAAAAGGAAACGGAACATTGTTTTGAGCTGGCTACAAATGCCAGCTTGGGTTCTTGCAACAATTGCCCCAAATGTAACTTTTACCTCATCAAGTCTAGGCGCCTTTTGACTTTCTGGGAGTTTGAGGTTGCCTTTTTTCTTTATCAGCTGAATTCACATTCTTACACTTTCCACATCTCATGAGCAACAGGCAAGACCCCAAGTGCACACTGTGACTGTCACACCTCCTGGCGGTGGCCCTGCCCTGCCCCCACCCGCCCCCGTCATTGTCGCACAGGCCAAGACTCCAGCGCTTCCCTGTGTCCCCAGCCTGGTGTCAGACAGGCAGGGTCTGTGGGGCTGTGGCTGGTCCCCCCTAAAATCCACCGCCCTTTAAGGCTGGCCCTGCACCAGGGGCCTCGCAACAGGCTCTGTGCCTCCTCCTTAGACAGGACAAAATCCAGGAGAGGAAGTCACTCGTCCGAGGTCACACAGCTGGCACGTGGCATAGCCAGCACTTAAGTGGAGCCCCACCCGCGTTGTCACCCTGTGTGCTCTGCCCGGGTCTGGGAGCTCTGGGTGGGCCTGGCCAACCTGGAGACATGGCTGGTTGGGCAGCAGCTGAAGCCCCCAACCCTCTTCCTCCACCAGCCTGCTGGCTGCAGTGGGTCTGGAATCAGGAATCACAGGGTAGCTGCAAAGGCCAAAGGTCAGCGCGGGTTTCCTGCCGCCCCTGGGAACTTCCTCCCTCTCAGCCCTCCACCCGCTGCGCTGAGCACACCCTGGAGGACCCTTCCCCTGTCACCCTGGCCAATGGGGGATGGGTCCCCTGCCCAGCTTTGCCCTGCTGTGTCCCCCACTGGCAGTGGGCAGCACCACATGACTGTCACCTGCCCAGGGCCCAGTCTCCATTCCAGCTCCGTGGTGCTCCCTGCAGCCAGCCCTGAGCCCATCAGGCTGGGGGTGTCTGTGTAACAGTCCCCAAGGCCTGGGTCCTATTGGGGGGCCCTGGCATCAGGGGTCACAGGAAGTTTGCCTGGAGCTCCTGGGGCAGGGAGAGGGGGGCACACACACCCAGAACACTTTGCTCCTTTGCTCTTGAACCTGAAATCCCTTCCATGTCTGCTGGGGACTGACCCTCAGTGACCCCAGGAGATCCCCACTGGGTTTTGAGCATCGGGGGACGCTCAGCCCTCAGGTACCCACACTTCCACTGCCTGTCTCACCGAACCCCAAATAAGAGTGGGGTTGGTAACAGCAGACCCTTGCTCTCGGGTTGTCCCAGCCCAGCCACAGGGCCAGCCAGGCAAACCCCATCTCGGAGGGGGAAACTGAGGCACAGGCATCCTGCAGCACTTACTGAGCGCCTGCTGTGCCTGGCGGGATGAGGAGCTCGGGGAGCCGGCGGCACACGTGCCATTATGGAGCACGTCCTGCAAGTCCGCCCGGCCGTGCACAGGCGCGGGCGTCACGCGTGGGCCCCGCTCGGGCCCGGGTGCTGGGTGCGCTGCGCAGAGCGCAGAGAACCGCGCCCCGGGGAAACCGAGGCGCAGCGGGGCGGGCGGGCGGGGCGGTGAGCGGCGTTTCCTCCTGCAGGAAGGAGGCGGGGGGAGCGGGCGGATAAAGCGGGGCCGGGCGGCGGCGCGGGAAGCATGCGGCTGGCCATGGAGCGCGGGCCGTACGCGCGCGCGGGCGCGGCGCGGGGCTGCTGGTTCTACCTGCGCTACTTCTTCCTCTTCGCCTCGCTCATCCAGCTGCTGGTCATCATGGGCCTCGTGCTCTTCATGGTCTACGGCAACGTGCACCTGAGCACCGAGTCCAACCTGAGGGCCACCGAGCGCCGGACCGACGAGCTGTACGGCCAGGTGCAGCAGCTGTCGGCCGCGCAGAGCAACCTCACCAAGCAGCTGAACCTCACGGCCACCGCCAAGGACGCCATCATGCAGCTGCTGCTGGGCGCGCGCCGCGACCTCGAGCGCATCAACGCCAGCTTCCGCCAGTGCCAGGCCGACCGGGTAAGGCGGGGAGTCCGCACCCGCGTCCCCAGGGAGGGCCCAGTCTCTGCACCCCGCATCCCCAGCTCCGCCCCGTGTGCACCTGGATCTGCAGGGAAGGCCCAGGCTCGGCACTGCACCCCAGACAGACATTGTTAATACCAGCGTGTCCCACGCGACATTGGGACTTGCATGACTGACGAAAGAATGCCCCATCTTACTCTTTCTTTTGCAATAATGAAACACCTGAGTACAGGCCGTTTAAAAACTTGGAGGTTGGGCTGACGGTGCAGCTCAGTCGTGCAGCACTTGTCCAGCATGATCAGTGCTGGGCTCCATCCCCCGCACTGCACACGCAAGCAGATTCATAGCTGCTGAGGTGGCCACGGCTGTGACCCCAGCACTCCGCAGGCAGAGGCAGGGCGATGGGCAGCCTGGCTGCGCAGCGAGGCACTGTCTCAAAAAAGGAAAAAAAATTAATAGCCAGGCACCAGCTACTTGGGAGACTGAGACCGGGAGCATCAAGGTTCGAGGCCAGCCTAGGCAAATTCTGAGACCCCATCTCCCAAGTAACCAGAGCAAAATGGGCTAAGTCCTTTCTGCCTCCTCTGCTATTGGCTGCAGAAAAGCCATCTTGCCTCAACCTGCTAAGCAGATGCTCTTCCCCCCTGGTAGGGAGAAGTTAAAAGGAAGGCTGACAGGGGAGGGACTTTTCCCCAGGGGCAGAGACAGGCCCACAGGTGGCTTTGCAGGGAGACTGGCTCCTGTGACATACTCTGGACAGTCACCCGTTGTCCCTCACTCTGGCTCCCATCAGGGGCTCCTGCTCACCCTGAGATGAGGAGGGGAGGCGAGGGCTGGACTGATTTGGGAGGTCTGGGTGAGGGGAGGTGACTTTGGTGGTCCTGCAGGGAGTGTCCTGGTTGACTGTGTCCGGTTCTGAGGAAGCAACCCCTGGCAGGTGTCAGAACACCCAGCCCTCCACTGTGCAGGAGAAAGGGCTCAGCCCTTCTGACTCCAGGGCAGGCCTGTGTGTAGGGGGGGCTGTGCCTCCTCCCCCAGACCTGCCATGTCATCTCCCCAGCCTCCTGCCTCAGACTTGCACTGCAGAGGGGTGTGCACACCTCAGAGCCCTGGGGCAGGGCCCTCTCTCCCCCTTGGACCTCCTGGATTGGTTTCTCTCCCCAGAACCCCAGGGTAGAGCTGAACCCCTTTAGAACCACAGCACGGATCCTGTACCCCCAGATCCCTACAGCAGGATGGACCCCCCTCATTCCCCTAGAATACAGTGGGTACCCCCAGATCCCTCCAGGCCAGAGCCAGGCCCCTCAGAGTCAATGGTTCCTGGGAATCATTTGGACTTTCCCGGGCAAGTGCGGCCATCCGGCCACCTGGTCCAGGGTCATCAGATTTAAGATTGTCACGCGTCCAGGAACGCCGACTCCCCAGCACAGAGAATCAGACGCCCCAGATTCTCTGTGCAGTTCACGCCAGTGACCCCAGCACTGGAGAAACAGGCAGGAGGACGGGGAGTCAGAGGACAGCGAGTTCCAGGCCAGCCACAAAGACACTGTCCCAAAAAAACAAATGAAAAAAGATTCTGGATTTTTTATTTATTGGAGCTGGGACTTTAGCTCAGCACCTCACCCATGTTAAGACAACTCTACCCCTTTCTAGGTTTTTAGAAAAATCTCTCAGCAGCACTGGGGTTTGAACTCAGGGCCTCACGCTTACTACGCAGTGCTCCACCACTGAGCCACTCCGCCAGCCCTGCTTTGTGATGGTTTTTTTTTTTTTTTTTTTGAGATAGAGTCTTATGAACTATTTGCCAGGGGCTGGCCTAGAACCGTGATCCTCCTGATCTCTGCCTCCTGAGTAGCTGAGATTAGGGCGTGAGCCACCATGCTGGGCTTCAGTTAGATTTTTTTAAACTTTAAGCTTTGAGGGCTGGTAGAGCACCTGCCTAGCAAGTGTGGGGCCCTCAGTCGAAACCCCAGTGTGGCAAAAACAGACAGACAGACAACTCTGAAGAGTACCGCTGGTTTTCTATTCTTCCCCTTCCCCATTCCTTCTGTACTATGAGTGGGAAAGCAAGCTGTCTACCACTTGAGTTATACCCCAGATCTACGTTTTCTTTCTTTTAAGCATTTTAGTTTTTTTGAGCCTTGGGTTGGAAAAAGAATTTACCAAGATGGAGAGCAGGAACAGATTTATTAGAGGAAGAAACACAGTGGCAGCTCTGCAAAGGAGCTCAGTGCCAACAAGTTTCAAGCTTTTTATTGGTGTAAGATATTTGTACTTGCTTGCGGGGTGTGGCGTGATGATTCCCTGCATATACACAGTGCGTGATGATTGAATCGGAAAATCAGCCATCTCCTCAAAGATTGTCACTTCTCTCTCTGCCTCTCTCTCTCCTCTCCTCTCGGTTTCATCAGCTTTTCTGTCCGTGGCTTGGTTTCTGGCCTGAGGCCTGGAGGAGGTGGGCGATGACCCCGCGAGCTCCCAGGGGTGCAGAGGGGCCTGAGGCTCCAGGAGCCCTTTCTTGTCACCCTTCACGTTTGGGGCGACTCACTTTGTCTACACCTCTGGCTCATTAGTCTTCCCCTCCAGCTCCTGGAGCAGCTCAAGATGCAGGTGGACGTCAGGGCCACCGCCCTGGACACCTGCCTGAAGGCCAAGGTGGGCTTGGGGCCCGGAACGAGGTTGCAAGGCCACGTTGGCCTTGGTGTCCAGCTTGAGTCTTGGGAGCATCCCCACCGGTTTCTGTCCCTGTCCCACGGTCCTGGGTGTCAGCTAAGGGCCAGCCTTGAGACGAGGGACAAGGAGCTGCAGAACACCCCTGTCCGTCCCGGCTCAGTGGTGCTGAGCTCTGTCCTGTGTCCCTCCCTGGGGCAGGTCACCTATTTCACCTATCAGCAGTACATCGCGGCCATCATCCTGAGCGAGAAGCAGTGCCAGGACAATCTGAAGGAGTCGAACCGCAGCTGCGAAGGTGAGTGTGGCCAGCGTGGGGTGGGGACGGGGGACGGGGGGACGGGGATCTCCTGGCCAGACCCTCCCAACCCTCTGGGATCTGCTCACCCTGTCCCCCCAGCCCTGATCCTGAAGCTGGGGGAGAAAAGCAAGACGCTGGAGCTGGAGCTGGTGAAGGAGAAGGCAATGTGTGCCCAGGATAAGGACGGCCTGGGGACAGCCAAGCGCATGGCCGAGGGGCAGCTGGCCGAGTGCATCAAGGTCCAGGAGCTGCTGCGACAGGAACAGCAGCTGGGGCAGCAGCAGCTGCAGAAGGTTCAGGCCCTGTGCCTCCAGCTGGACAAGGACAAGTTCGAGGCGGACCTGCGCAGCCTGTGGCGGGATTCCATCATCCCGCGCTCGCTGGACTCGCTGGGCTTCGGCTACCACCCGCTGGGCTCCGAGCTGAGCTCCATCCGCAGGAGCTGTGACCTCATGCCCAGCCTCATGGCCAGCAAGGTGGAGGAGCTGGTCCGGAGCCTGCGGTCTGGCGTGGAGCGCGTGGCCCGCGAGAACACGGACCTGCAGCGCCAGAAGCTGGAAGTGGAGCGGGGCCTGCGGGCCAGTGAGGAGGCCAAGGCCAAGGCCGAGAAGGAGGCCCAGGCCCGGGAGGCCAAGCTGCAGGCCGAGTGCGCCCGGCAGACACAGCTGGCGCTGGAGGAGAAGGCCGCTCTGCGGAGGGAGCGCGACTCCCTGGCCAAGGAGCTGGAGGGGAAGAAGCGCGAGGTGGAGCAGCTCAAGATGCAGGTGGACGTCAGGGCCACCGCCCTGGACACCTGCCTCAAGGCCAAGGTGGGCTTGGGGCCCAGAATGAGGGTGCAAGGCCATGTTGGCCTTGGTGTCCAGCTTGAGTTTGGAGGGCGTCCGAGGTTAGACGATGAACCTGAGTTTGGAGTTGGGAGCTCACCGCTAGGTTGGGTGGTCAGAGTCCCTTGAGAGTCCCTCGGTGTTGGGGTCAGCGCACGGGCCGGAAGGGTTACATCGAGTTAGGACTGAACATGGCAGGGTGCCTCTGGGTTTGGGACTGGATGGGTGGACGGAGACTTTTGTGGTTGCTTTGGGATGGGGTTGGGTTGAGGCCTGCAGGGTGAATTTGACAGAATTGGGGCTGGGGTCTGAGGTGGCCATGGTGGAGCCCAGGGCTGGGTTGCCCAGCAGTCGGTCTAGGGGACAGGGGACAGGGCACAGTTATGGCTGAGTCTCAGCTGGACAAGTCGGATCCCTGTGGGGTTTGGGCTGGGCTGGGATCAGCTCTGCGGTCCGAGGGTGGCACTTGGGGTTGGGTGCTGCTGCTGGACGAATGGGGCAGGTGAGCAGACCCCGCTGGTCACTCTTGGAGCAAGGTGGTGAGGGTGAGGGAGGCCTCGGAAGCTGAGCTCTGCAGAACGGGCTTTGGGACCTGCGTGGGAAGCCGGTGCCGGGTCCCCAGGCCACTGAGGACTCATGGTGGGCGACTGCACTGTTACCGTGTGTGTCATTCTGCAAGGGGCCTCTGCTGGCCCAGAAGGACATCAGCACCCAGGTCTCCAAGGGCAGCAAGGGTCCCCAGCCCCGCTCACCTCCCGCCCCTCTTCCTTCTTCCCACAGTCCCAGCCGGTGACCCTGCCAAGACCTGTGGTCACAGCTGCCAACCCGCCACCCATCAGTGAGTGACAGAGGGAAGGGTCAGGGAAATGGAGGGTCCCTTCCACCCAGACTGCTGGGACATGTCTCAAGCCTGAGCCCCCCTCCCCACAGACCCAGCAGACCTGGAGGAATTCAAGAAGAGGATCCTGGACTCCCAGCGATCCCCTGCAGTCAACCCCTTGGTCCCATCCAGGTAAGGCTGGCTGTTGAGTGTCGGGGCTGCGGACAAGCCTAGGTGAGACTCGGGGTGGAGGGAGGATGAGCTCATGCTTGCTGCTCCCTTAATTGAGCACCTACTGAATACCAGGTCTTGTGCTGAGCCCGGAAGACCCAGTAGTCATCCTGACACACCCAGTTTTGTCTTCGTGACACTCCCTAAGTAGTGGGCAGGACAAGCAAGGAACAAGGTGTGATGAGAGAAGCAAAGAGCCTGCAGTTATTAGGCACTTACTGTGAACTTTGCTTGCTGTGTTTTGGTTCTTTGAGGCCAGGTCTCACTGTGCAGCCCAGGCTGGGCTGGAACTCACGATCTTCCTGGGTTTATAGGTGTGGCCAGGGCTAGGTCTGCCCTGTTCTAAGCACTTTCACGATTAACTCAGTTGATCTTCATGACATAGCTTGGCTATGGACAGGGAAAGTGAGGCACAGACAGGGCTGCACCTGACTCCAGGTGACACAGCCAGGGAGCAGGTGGCAGACCTGGGCCCTGAGCCCAGGCCCCAGCTCCACACCGGCAAGGCAGGGCTTCGGGGAGGAGACGCAGGAACAGTGTCCCCGCCTGCAGGAACAGCCAGTGCGGCGGCCCAGAGGTTGCACTGGGTGTGAAGGTAATGGGCACCTGAGTCTCACGTTCCAACTGTACAAAAATGGAGGTCACGCCTGTGATGGAGAGATCGAGGCCAGCCTGGGCCATATAGTGAGACCCCGTGTCACAGAAAAGGAGCCCTGGTGTCAAGGCCTGGACACGCACTGCACGGCTAGTGTCCAGAGCAAGGGGCACACGCCCTGTCATGGCCCCGTGCCCCTTCACCCCATCCCAGCCGCTCATCTGTTGGAAACAGCCTGTCTGTGCGTCACCAGGAAGGTGACTCAGGGCACTGCCCAAGGACACCCTGTGCTCCCTCCAGGATCCCGGTGACTCCTGTGGTCAGTGACCTAGTCTGGACCCACATCTCCACTTGCAGTTACCCCCGAGGGTCAGGGAGATGCTGGACTTTAAGTCAAATTCTGTGACCCCAACATCTCCACTGACCGTGAGCACCCTGGGTCCATGGCAGCCCTGGGTGCTGAATGTGGCTTTCTGGGCAGATGGACAGGGTCACTGTGGCCAGGCCCCACTTGAAGCACCTCTTCATCTCCTCCTCATTCCTTTCTTCCTTTCTTTTCTGGTGGGACTGGGGTTTGAACTCAGGGCTCTGCACTTGCAAAGCAGGCGCTCTACCGCTTGAGCCACAATCCAAGCCTTTTTTGCTCTGGTTATTTTTGAAGATGGGGTCTGGCTTTTAGCCCAGGCCAGCCTGGACCACCACCCTCCAGGTGTGTGCCACCACTCCCAGCTACTTGGTTGAGATGGGGTCTTGGGAACTTTTTTGCCTGGTTTGTCAAAGAACTGGTCCTGATACCATCCTTCCAAGTAGCTAGGATTTCAGGCGTGAGCCAGGGGTGCCCAGCTTGTCTTTCTTTCCTTCTCTTTCTTTCCGTGTCCTCCCTCTCTCTGTCTCCCCCTCCCTCCCTGCCCCATCCTTTTTTTTTTCCCCTATGTGGCCCAGGCTAGCTTGGAACTCGTGACGCTCCTGCCTTTGGCTCCCGTGTGCCTCGGTTCTTCGGCATGGCTCTGTCATGGAGGGCTCATCGCCTCGCAGAGCCGCCCCCCCCTTCTTGCTCTGGATGAGCCCCTTGGTCCCCCAGCCCGCAGGGAGGGAACTGAGCCCTGAGGAGCCCCCAAGGCAGAGGCAGTTTCCTTCTCTTGTCTTGGCCTGAAGCCGGCGTGGTGAGGAAGGAGATTCTATCATTAATCCATTTCTCAGAGCAGGGAACTGAGGCCCAGCGGTGTCGTGCATGGGGTCGGGCTCCCAGCCCAGGACTGTCCGGCCCTGGCTGAGAACCGGGAAAGCACTCGACATTGTTTACCCCAAGTGACGTCCCCTGCTGAGAAAACAATGGGCACTTAGCCCCGGTCCCTCCTGTGTCTCCCTCGGGTGGCAGGAAGGACCTCTGTCTGGCCTTCCAGTGGGGAGAGGCCCAGGGTCAGGTCCGGCTCAGCCAGCGCCCTATCTCCCCACCGATCGACTTCTTTCTTTACGCACTCGGTTATTTTGAGCCGGTCCCGCTGTGTGGCACAGGCTGCCCTGAACTCCGGGCTCCAGTGACCCTGCTGCCCAGCCTCACGGCCCGGCACTGTCACCCACCCCGGTGCCGGGCAGCTGGTCTGCGCCTACTCCCGCGGTGCGTGGGATGAACAGGGACCCCCACCGTGTGACATCACTCTGTTGATGACAGCCCCACTGGCTTTTCTTCACTGGGGTGCCATTTGCACATGTATTTTCAAAGGTTTCTGAGCACCACACCTGTGATCCCAGCACTCAGGAGGCCGAGGATCACGAGTTCAAGGCCAGCCTGGGCTTCACAGCCAGACCTTGTCTCAGAAGGAGGACATTTAAAAAACAAACAAACAAACAAACAAAGAAGCATAATTTGCCGGGGGCCCTGGTGGCTCACGCCTGTAATCCTAGCTGTTCGGGAGGCAGCGATCAGGAGGATCGAGGTTCAAAGCCAGCCTGGCAAATAGTTCGTGAGATCCAGTCTGGAAGAAGACAACACAAAACAGGGCTCAAGTGGTAGAGCCCCTGCCTATCAAGTGTGAGGCCCTGAGTTCAAACCCCAGTGCTGCCAAAACCAAAAGCCACACAGTTGATCAAAATATTAGGTAAACTGAGCCCAGGGCTATGTGGCTGGATACAGCAGAACTGAGCATGGAGGCCTCAGGTGCCGTCTGCCCCGGCTCACATCCCAGCCTGCGTTTCCTCGTGTCTCGCGCAGTGCTTCGGCGCCAGCCCCGTGTGTGGCTCATGGAGTAGTGGGAGCCACGTGAGGGCAGACGACTGAGCCCGCGGTGACTGGACAGACAGGAAGTGAGACCCTCCTCGGGGCAGCACAAGGCTTCACCCAGGAGGTGACCAGGGACCTAAAGGAGGCGAGCGAGGGGCCCCGAGGGGACCCTGGGAAGGTGCGGCAGGCAGAGCCGTGCTTGGTGAGCTTGGGTGGAGTGCAGGGGTCATGGCAGGCAGGCAGGTGACAGGGGCACCTCAGGCCAGCTGTGGCTACAGCAGGGACCATGGCAGGTTCTGAGCAGAACTGGGACTTGGCCCGTTCAGGCCTGCGCAGGTTCCCTGTGGTCACTGGGGAGAGAACTCTGGAGGGTGAGGTGGACCTGGGCCAGAGTACAGGCAACTGCGGGTCCAGCAGTGCCAGGTGGGGAGAGGTGGCCCTTGTTGGCCCCCCTGGCTGGCAGGAGGGGTGTGGAACGTCAGGGGTGGGGGTTTTGGGGGTCGGTGACCAGAGTCAGGGAGGGGTCCTGAGCCAGTGCTGGAACGTGAGGCCGCTGGGGCCCCAGGGAAGAGCAGGGAAGGAAGGGAGGGGGCAGCGGAAGCAGTCCCTCCTCCCCCACCAGGAAACAGAGTCAGCGCCAGCCCCTGACCTGCAGGACCTAAGCCAGACAGCCATGGCTCGTGCAGGCCACGGGGGAGGCAGGGGCGGAAGCGCTGGGGAGGCTCTGGCATGGTGGGGACTTGGCAGGGCTGGAGTCCCTGGCGGGGAGGCCTGGCAGAGGCAGAAGGACGGAGCCTTGGATGCCAGGTCTCCAGGCCGAGGGCACTGGGGAGCCATGGAGGGTGTGTGAGCAGGGGCAGCCTCACTGGAAAACTCATGGGAAGGAGGAAGGCTCAAGCCCTGGGTCAGTTCTGTGCAGGTAAAAGAACCAGAATCCAGAATCCCAGCACTCGGGAGGCTGAGGCAGGAGGTTTGTGAGTTCGAGACCAGCCTGGCTGCCCTGTCTCAAAACAGAACAAATTAAAAAAGAGAGAGCTGGCCCTATCTTAGGGGCCGCAGTAGGGGTGGCCAGCTTTAGGGCAGGATCTCAGCCTCCAGCACCCGGGGGAGTTTTGGGGACAGGCCGACAGGCTGCAGCAGAGGCTTGGGGCTCCGGGAGGCGTCCACAAAGGGCCAATAGAGCCTGGGGAGGAGGGAGGTGGGGACCTCAGCTGTCCTGTTCCAGGCCTGGTGAGGTCCTCCGTCTGTCTGACCAGCTGCTGTGTCCTCTTCTCTCCCCAGTGGCTGAGAAGGCTACGGTGGAGGACCCCGGGGTGGCCCCGTCCATGACCTCGGGTGCCGGACACGACTGCTGCCCCCTACTGCCCTTCACAGCCACGTGCACCCAAGGCCCTGGGCACAGACCTGGCGATGATGTCAGACAGCGATGATGTCACGCACAAAGCCGCCATGGCGTCACGGCCACTCAGCGCTAAGCTCACACGGCAGTGGCAGAGCACCACCATTGCACGCGTGCATTCCCTCCTCACTCTCGGCCCCACGTCACTCGGTGTCACTGCCCTGCCCTGCACCGGGCCAAGCCCAGCGTCCCCTTGTGCACAGCCTGGTGTCAGCCGCCAGCCTCCTCCGACTTCCTTATCTCCCGGGCCTGGCCAGGAGGTGAGAACAGGAAGCCATTGGCCTCCTCCTCCCTCCAGAGTTTCCAGGCCCCCCTTAAGGGTTTCCAGGCCCCCCCTTGAGAGTTTCCAGCCCCCCTTCCAAAAGGGCATGGTCCAGGGGTGAGGGTCCCCCAGAGCCCGCCAGCTCCCCCTTCCTGTGGCTCATGAAGATACTAGTGACAATAAATAAATGTCAGCTGTCCCTTCAGAGGCTCCAGAGTGGTGACTTCTGCTCAGGAGGAAGAGAAGGCTGGAGAGATGGGAACCTCAGGCGCCATGGCTTCCCTCACACACCTGTACACATGCCAGCAGTGATGAGTGACTGCGTCACTGTCACCTCAGCGTTCAGGGACAGGACTGCGCACTGAGCGTGACAGCATCACCACCAAACTCAGTGTTTCTTTTAGCTGCTTTCTGAGCCAGGGTCTTGCTGGGTTCCCCAGGTTGGCCTGACTTGAGATCCTCTTGCTTCCTTCCCAGGTGAGGGGACAGGTGCGGCCACCACATCTGGCCGGTGTTTCCCTATGAAGTGACTGTCGCTGCCGCTCTGCCTTTTCTAGGATTGTTCCCAGGCATTGACAATGGCCGAGTGAACCACGGTGCTTTCTCCTCTGAGAGTGGCCCCAGGAGCCATGTTGCACCATCCCAGGCCGTGTGCTTTTGCTCACCTTTGTGCAGGTGTGATCCTGCAGCACAGGGGGTGCACGGGCGGTCGCTCTGCACCACAGCCCGGGAAAGGACACTGCGACGCCACAGAGCTACTAGAAGCAAGTTTTGGTGATAATGCAGTAAAGTTAAGAAAGCCAGGCGCAGTGGCCACACCTATAATCCCAGCCCTCAGGAGGCATGCGTGGTCCAAGTAGCCAGGACTGGTCTTAGAAACACAAAATCCTATCGTGCACAAATCCTTTAACTTGGCAGCCCAGTTCCTGGGATTTTATTCGAAGAACAAAAGATATGGCTTTCAAGGGAAAAAGGGTCTAGAATGCGAGCGTCCCCCCCAGTCCTGCCCTCTGTCCCCCGGGATCCCGAGGGGAGGGGATGAGTCTCGGGGTCAGGCTGGCAGCAGGCGCTCAGGCAGGTTGTCTGGAAGGACAAAGCGATATTTCCGGGATACGGAAACGGGGGAAACTCAGGCGAGAGACGTCGTCGAGCAGGAAACACTTGGCTGGGCTCCGCCAAGCCGGGCCAGGAGGGTCAGCTTGGCCAGGCCGCCGGCCAGGCTGCTCTGGGGGCTCCAAGGAAATGGGGACGTCCCTGACCCTGAGCCCAATGGTCAGGCAGCCTGGAGTCCTGGGAGGACAATGATGCCGGCCAGACCCAGTCACCATGGGAGGCCTGGGTTGAAATTGTGGCTCACTCAGTCTCAACTTCCATTTTCATGTCCAGGAAATGGGTATAATTCTTAAGCTGGAGGAAAGTAGCAAGACCCTGCCTCCAGTCCCAGTGACCCTAAAACTGTACACACACCTGGCCTCGGCCTCTGCCATTGCAGCATTCAAGGACCCACCACCCCAGTCCCGGGGCCAGCCTGGCCTCTGCCCTCAGTACGGCTCCTGTGCCCATCACACACGCTGACCAAGCTCCTCCCCTGCTCACACACCCTCCATGGCTCCCATCACCTTTGGGACAGATTTTAATTCCTTAGCCTTCTGTACACCGTGTAGCCTTTGGCTCTAGGTTTCCTGGATGTTTACTTTTCTGATTAAAGATTGACCAAGACTCAAATGTCTTTTTTCTTTTTCTTCCTCTTTTTTTGGTGATATTGGGGTTTGAACTCAGTGCTTTGCACTTGCTAGGCAGGAACTCTACCACTCTCTCTTTCCTTCCTTTCTGTTTTGTTTTTTGAAACGGGGTCTGGCTACGTACCTCAGATTGGCCTCCTCCTCAGGGCTGGGACCCTCCCGGGCTCCAATGCCTTCTGTCTGGGCTGACAAACTCCTCTTTCTCTGAGGCCCAGCATTAGAGAGCCCTCCTCCAGGCAGCCCTCTGAGGCTCCAGGCATAGCCCTTGCTCCCTGACACCCCCAGTTGCATCCTCCCTCTTTCCAGGGCTGAAACGGCTGGCCTCAGCTTGCACTTCTCTACAGGCCTCTAATGGGGGCTGATCACCCCGCAGAGAGCAACCGCTGGATCCCTGATCCTGAGGCCCAGCTGCCTCGCCTCCGGGTGAGGTGCTGACTCTTTGGGGATTTCCTGCAGCCTCTATAAATAACCCCCACGGATGCTTCCCACAAACCACCTCACCCTTCTTGGAAAGAAGGGACCGTGGCCAAGGCCCTCAGTGCAGCTGTGTGCCAGGCCCCATGAGGGCTGCAGGGCTCCTGCCCAAAGTGCACCTCATCCTCACCCAGTCCCAGACGCCTCCTGGGAATGCTCTGAACCCTCCCCACTACAGCCCACCTCACTGGTGGTTATTTTATGATACTGGGAGGAAACCAGGGCCTCACACACCAGGCAAGTGCTCACCACTGACTGCACCCCAGCCACGTGAGTGTTCTTCTCTGGGCCTCGGGCTCTTTTTTTTTGGCCACACTGTGGTTTGAAACTCAGGGCCTCACGCTTGCTAGACAGGTGCTCTACCACTTCAGCCACTCCACTAACCCTTTTTTGTGATGAGTTTTTTAGGACTATTTGTCCTGGGCTGGTCTTGAACCTCAATCCTCCTGATCTCTGCCTCTGCACGAGTAGCTATGATTACACATCCTCCATGTTGAACAAACAAACCAACCGAGTAGGGACACATCTGTGAGGAACAGGGTGGGTGGGAAATCTGGGGGCATCAAGACCTGTTCATGTCCTCCATCTGTCTGGGACACAGCTCAGGTGACCCCTGAAGCTAGAGCTTGTGCCTTCATTGCTGGACATCTACTGGTTATGGAAGAGACCTGGCTCCACTGGACTCAGTTTCCACTCTGTGGAGGGAGTGAGCCACTACTTCACTGCCACCAGGTGGAGGCCTGGATGCTCCCAGAGTGGAAGGCAGGAGGACCGGGCACCTCCTTTGTGAGGGGAGGGCGCCCTCTGCTGGCTGGCCACCATTATATCTGGCTCCGCAGAGTTCCTTCTTTCTCAGGGCTCTAGCCACACCCTGGATGCAATGTGGTGGGGCCTTTGCAGGTCCGGTGCCTCTGCATGGGGTGCTCCCCATCCTCCTCCGCCTGGCCTTCTTCTCATGCAGATCACAGCACAACTGTCACCTTGGTAGGGCAGGGCACCATCAAGTCCCCGGCCAGCCCAGGTCTCCTCCATGGCAAGGTCACACAGCAGCCACCAGATGGTCTGCAGAGAGCTGGGTCCCTCCTCTAGTCTCCCAAGGTGCTGGTTGCTCAGGAGGCACCTGGCAAACTCAAATCAGGTGGGGTGTGCTCAAACCCCACACGGAAGGACGGACCTCCGGCGAGGCACCACATCCCTGAGCCTCGGTTTCCTCATCCATAAGACTGGAACGAAATAGCCCCTTCATTATTCCATAACACATTGTGCGCACTCACCAAGCATGTACAAGGCTTGCGTCCATGCCCAGCACTGGGAAAAAATGTGCGTGGTTCAGGCTTCTAAGTAAATATTTGACGGATGGATGAAAGGACTAAGTTTAGAGAGGGAGGTGGCCCTTGCGTTTTGTAAGTCACTTCTTTTAAACTGAGGACTGAACTCAGGGCCCCGCACTTGCTAGGGCTAACTTTGCCCGGGAGCCTCCAACCTTCATCCTGTATGTCCCCCAGCAGCTGGCGTCACAGGCATGTGGCAACACACCCGTCTTACAAGTCACTTTTGAGACACAAGAGACAAAATCTCAACATTTACTGAAAAAGGAAACACAATTTGCACATCAATAAACAGCGGAATTTATATGCCAAACACGTGTTTTCAGGGCTGGGGTGTAGTCCTGTGGCAAAGCAGAGCAAGTGCCCAGCACAAAGCCCTGGGTGTGATCCCCAGCACCAAGCCACCCCCCTGAAGGAACAGAGAAATAAAACACACGTTTGGTTGACAGAGCAGCCGCAAGTGTGCAAACACGCAGAGGAAGTTCTGGAAATGTCTGCGTAAAGCTGGGACCCAGGGAGAGGAGGTAAGGAGACCCTCACTGGAAACACTCCTCATCCCCTGAATTTTTCACACACCTTTAGTACTTGCAAAAAAAAACTACAGGGCTGGGGACATAGCTCAGTGCAGAGTGACTGCGAGGCCTAGCTGGGCAAAGTTCACCTCCAGCACTTCAGAAACAAAAACATGCAGCAAACAACCTGAGGTCCTCCTGTCTGTCCCTGCTCCACCACACCTCCAGCACTGGTACAGGCCGGGGCCTCCATGTGTGGCTCCCAGTGCCCAGCAAGTGCCCGCCAGGAGTTCAGGGCCTGAAGACAGCCGCCTGGCTTCCTCATGGGGTCCAGTCCCTCCACGGTGTGAGAACCTCACCGACCTGAGCTGACTGCAGGTGGCTCACTTGCCCACACAGAAGTCCCGGAAGATGACATCCAGGATCTCCTCAGTGCCCCCTCCGCCTGCAAGGTGGGCCAGGTGCCTGCGGGCCACACGCAGAGCCTCAGCTGCCAGGGCCAGGTCTTCTGCCCCCTTGTAGTGACTGAGGGCGTCCAGGCAGCCCTGCAGGTGATGCCTGTGCCTTGCCCTGGTCAGGAGAGGCGGGCCTGTGGAGGGGTCCCCACACCTGTGGACAAGACACCAGGATCCCCTTAATCTTTGCAAGCACGATTTGAAGGGGACATTTTGCAGATATAGACTGAGGCTCTGGGACAGGTCCAGAGCCAGCGGCTAGCCTCCATCTGAACTTGGATCAGGGGCAGCTTGAAGTGGGCAAGGGAGACTCACACTGCAGCCAGCTCTGTCTTCAGGGTTTCCAGAAGGCCGTCCAGCCCCTCTCCAGTCAGGCAGGACAGCAGTAGGTGGGGTGGCAGGGCAGGACAGGGGCCAGGGCCCTGGGGGGGCAGCAAGTCGGACTTGTTCAGCACCAGCAGGAGGCGCTGCGTGCTACCACCGGAGCTCTGGCCTCCTCCAGGGACTACAACAGTGTCCAGGAAATTGCGGCTGGAGGGAGAGGCCAGATCAGAGGCGTCCAGCACGGCTACAATGAGGTCGGCTTGCTCTAACCTGGGGAACAGAGAGAAGAAACCAGGGTTGGCCCTGAGTCGAGCAAGTAAGGGCTGTGGGTACTGAGGGGCGGGGCAGAACGCAATGGGTGGGACGGAGAGGCGTGGCTTACCAGAAAGGGCGGGGCAGAGGGAGGCGGGGCATAGAGCAAAGGGGCGTGGTCCAGGGCAAAGGGCTGTGAAGAGCCCAATGGGGTGGAGCAGTGAGGAGGCGGAGCAGAACTGCAGTGGGTGGGGTGGAGGGCATAACTCAACGGGGCAAGGCGGGGCAGAGAAAAGGAGCTTAGTACCGTTTTCTGATTCAGGAAGAAAAATAAATGCAACAAGGAGAAAAGACAGAGGAAGAGACTCATGTCCCCCTCCCTCAGCCCTGCCACCTGCCCACCTCTCACGAGCACGCCGCACGCCCTCCTGCTCCACGGGTCCCACACCATCCCTCAACCCTGCGGTGTCACTCAGCAGTGCAGGGAACCCGGCCAGGTCCACAGGTGTTTCCAGCACGTCACGAGTGGTCCCTGGCTCTGGGGACACGATGGACACAGGTTTCCTGCCTGGGAGGAGTGAGTTAAAGGAACGGGACAGGATGAAGGCACAAGAGCTCCTCCTCCAGCTCCACGGCTTGAATGGACAGAGCGTTGGGTCAGACCCCTTCCCCAAACCTGAGCAGCAAAGCCTCCGAACGCCTGGCCTCGCCCCACTCAGGCCCCGCCCCCTGCCCACCTGTTACTCACTGAGCAGGTTCACCAGGCTGCTCTTGCCCGCATTCGGAGGTCCAGTGACCACTACGTGCGCCCCTGAGCGGAGCCTCTGCCCACGTCTGGCATCTCGCAGATGTGTGTCCAGTGCCACCTCCAGCGCCCGCACTTTGCTGTCCGCTGTGTGTGGAGGAAGGCAGGCAGAAGGGAGGGAGTCAGAAGAGACTTTGGGAGCCAAAATGCCACCTGTCTGCACCTTCCACCCTCCGGCAGACCCACCTTGCTCCAGGACACCCTCTTCCAGGTTGTCATCCTCCCCGAAGTCGATATAGGCTTCCACGTGGGCCAGAGCCTAAGGAGGAGGGCGGGAAGACGGGAATGCAAGCGTCAAGGAACCCGCTGCTGCACCCTCTAATGTACCCAGCTCTAGCTTAACCCAAGGGTCTCACTGCCAGAAGATTTCACACACAGAATGGGTGGGGAGTCTGCATGCTGGGAATGCACAAGTGGGGTCTTTGAGGCAGGGAATGGGCAAATGGGGGACTTGCTTTGGTGAGGGTCTCGGCCCAGTCGCAGCAGAGTTGGCCCAGCTCCCCGTCCAGCTGCCGTAGGGCCTGCCGCCGCTGTGCCTCAGTTTCCGCATGGATCAGATCCGCCAGCCCCTCCACCTCGGTCAGGTTTAGCTTCCCATGGGCGAAAGCCCGCCTGGTGAACTCTCCGGCCTCGGCTGGACGTAGCCCTGGAACGCTGCCTGTAGGAAAGGCCCCGGTGCCTGAGACTCCTGGTCCCCACCCAGGCATGCCCACCGACACAGCCAGGCCTCGAACCTGAGACTGTGACTCACCCAGAGCCTGCAGGACGCCGCTGACCACGGCCGGCCCTCCATGCACGTGCAACTCCACGCAGTCCTCACCCGTGAAACTGTGGGGACCTCGTGTGGCAAGGAGATGAGTCAGGTGCAACGCACGGTCCGGGCAATTGCTGGGGAGGGAAAACTGGGTCACGGGCGCTACGGGAGGTTGGGATCTGGGGCCCCTCACCTGGGAACCAGAGCACGAGCGCGCGGTCCAGCGGCTCCCCGGAGCGGGGGTCGCTGAGCAGACGCAGACGGGCGCTGCGGGCCGGGGGCAGGTCTCGGGGCGCCGTGAGGCTCCGGAGGGCGTGGCTGCTGGAAGGGCCGCTGGTTCGGATCACGGCGATGCCGCAGCGGCCTTGGCCTGAGCTGAGCGCGAAGATGGTGGCCCCGGAGCCCAGGCCCTGGGCAGCGCTGCTCTGGCGCGTGCAGAGGCTGGGACAGGAGGGGACGCACGTCAGCGCGTCGGCGAGGCTGAGTGCGGCGGGGTCGGGGGCTCTCGGCTGGGGGCAGGGCGACTGAGAGCAGGTGACCCAGATGTGCGCTCTGCAGCGAGGACTTGGACTCTACAAACCTAAGGGGTGGGTTTGGGTCCAAGCAGCCCCCCACGCTGTGACACCCCTTTCGCGGGTCGACCCACCTGCAAGGCCCACGGGCCGCCCGGGCAGCCAGGGTCCACAGCCCCCACCGCATGGATTTACAACTTGCAGCGCGTCGGTCCCAGCGGCTTCAAGTCCGGGCAGGAGACCCCGCCTACGCCGCCGCGTGACTGGCAAAGGGCTCCAAGAGTCTCGACTGCCATTGGACCATTTAGGAGACGTCCCGCCTACCGATTGAATGCCTTTGTTCCTATAGGCTGCTGCAAGCGAAAGAGGGCGGGGATCTACGGGGTTGGGCAGCGCAATGACGTTCCCCCGGCAACATGAGGCTGAGTATTTAAGATCCTAGAGTAGCAAGGATCCGAGACGACCCGAATGAGAGAGATGGGACAGCCTTGTCTCTGGGCGGTGGGAATTACGTCCAGACGAAAGTCCCGTCTGCCCGCTCCGTAGCTTTAGGCGGAGAAGAAGCTAAAACTAAGAAGCTGTGCGCGCTTAGTTTTCCCGAGCAGGAAAGGCGCTACACTTCGCGCCCAGATGGAGACCGGAAGCTCGGAGCACGTCAGACTGCGAGGGATGAGTTCCGGGGAACCCACGCCGTGGCCCAAGGAAAATCTTATCCAAACTGCTGGGAAGTCTCCCGCTCCTCTGCCTTCCCCCGCTCCCCCTCCAGCCGTTCCCTCGGCCTCGGAAGCTCCAGCACGGCCTCCTCCCCTCTGGGCTTCCCCTGCCCCTCTGGCCCTGGTGGGCCGTGGATCTGCTCTCTGGCTCTCCGACCGGCAGACAGGGGCGCCCCGCGGGTTACTCTCAGGTTAAGCCAGGACAGCGCGGGACTGCAGAATCCAGCGCGGATGGTGGAATTCCTTGCACTGGGGGCGGGGTTTCGGGGGCGCCTTCGCACAGCGAATTCTCTGGTTCTCGACCGGAGCCTGCGGGCGGGCGGGCGGCGCACCTGCTCTTGGGCGCAATCCTCCCATGCCCCGCCGTGCCCAACTTTTTCATGTGTGAAGTGGGCAACTCCATTCCAGTATTTCCTTCTGCAACAAATATACACCAAGCGTCTACTATGTGCCACATGGGCCATGCCCTCTCTGGGCTCACAGTCTAAAGGCGAGGGCTACTCAGGTTGGTCAGCGGTTGGGGTATCGAGCAAAATAGAGGACGCCGCGGGCCTAGCACCCCCCCCCAAAAAAAAACCCCATCCATTTAAATGCGAATTTCAAATAAGCCATGAGTAATATTTTAGTATACATGGGTAATACTCGGTCATCTAAAATGTAATTGAACTAGGAAGATTTTTTGTTTGCTAAACCTGACACTTGTACTGGATCCTCCCTCTAAGGAAAAATCCTGAAGGGAAGGGTTCACCAGAGGAAGAGGGCGGGAAGAATGTCCCAAGCAGCTGACCAGCACGTGCCAAGGCCCAGAGGCTTAATTATTATTATGCTACAATTATTTGCATTCCCGTTGGGGTGATGAATCTCCCCAGACCAGTCCGCCCTCTCCCACGTCCTGCTTTGTCGAAATCACGGTCCATCTCAGATTCCGAGCCGTGCCCGTGAACTCTGTAATTTGCAGATGGGGAAACTGAAGCTCGAGGCGGAGACGGGAGGGCGGTGCAGGCGGGGACTTGAACCAGAGACCCAAGTGGGCGTGCGGGAAGGAAGCCTAGCGAACTACACGGGCGGGGACAAGAACCTGAGAGCCAGGCGGGCGGGCTGGCTTGCCCGAGAGGAAGGAGGTTCGAGATTCGGCGCGGGCGGGGACGAGAAGCAGCGCTGGGTGCGCGAGGACGGCGGTCGGCGCGGGCGGGCGCGGCCTTTGTCTCCTCCTCCCGCGCGCTCGCGGCCGCACTGGCCCCATGAGCCCGCGGCCCCCCGGCGCCCGGGCGGCCTGCAGCCCCTAACCTGACCTGTCCTCGCCATGGCCGAGACAGCCTCGGGCGCCGGGGGCACGTCCCTGGACGCGGAACGTGGCAAGAGGCCTCCGCCGGAGGGCGAGCCCGCGGCCCCAGCGTCTGGAGTTCTGGGTATGTGAGCGGCGGCTGGACGCACCGGGTTGCAGGTGCCCGGGTGCGCGCGTCCGCGGGCGGGGAGCGCGATCGGGGTCCGGGCCTGGCGTCCGGCCGAGGGCCGCTCCTCGGCACTGCGGCTGAGGTTGCGGCCTGGCGGGCGGGTCCGGGGAGGCGCAGCGCGCGGGGGTCCAGGTACGGGGGTCCGGGCGGGGACGCGGACACGCCCCTCGGGGAGCCCCGCCGCCCCGAGCTGCGGGATCGCGGCGGGCCAGGGTGCCCGGCCTCTCCGCCGAGAATACGGAATCACGGGGTCGTGGGTTCGAATCCCAGCACGGCCGTGTGACCTTGGGCACATGACTCACGCGCTCTGGGCCTCAGTTTCCTCTCCCGTGCTTTGGGGGTAAGAACCGCGCCCAGCTCCAGGCCGCTGCGAGGACGCGCTGTCCTAGCGTGGCCAAGGCTCGTGCGCGCCCCGCGATCGTGGTTTGGGTCGGAGCTGGGTCTCCGAGTGCGTGAGATTTGTAGGGCGGACTGGAGCGGGGAGCCCCTGACCCGCCTGCTGCGCGCCCCCAGACAAGCTTTTCGGGAAGCGGCTTCTGCAGGCCGGGCGCTACCTGGTGTCCCACAAGGCATGGATGAAGACGGTGCCCACGGAGAACTGCGACGTGTTGATGACCTTCCCAGGTACGCGACACTCCCGCCCCTTCCCACGGCGGGTGTGCAAGCCTTGGGCCCGCGGGGCAGGAGCCACTGGTCCCCGTGTCCCCGCAGACACCACCGACGACCACACGCTGCTGTGGCTGCTGAACCACATCCGCGTGGGCATCCCCGAGCTCATCGTGCAGGTCCGCCACCACCGCCACACGCGTGCCTACGCCTTCTTCGTCACCGCCACCTATGAGAGGCGAGTCCCTGCCCCTGGCCCCGCGCCCGCGTCCCGCCCCGCGCCCCCGCGTGCTGGGCTGAGCCGCCTCCCCTGTCCCCTGCAGCCTCCTGCGAGGGGCCGACGAGCTGGGTCTGCGCAAGGCCGTGAAGGCCGAGTTTGGCGGGGGCACCCGCGGCTTCTCGTGCGAAGAGGACTTCATCTATGAGAACGTGGAGAGCGAGCTGCGCTTCTTCACCTCCCAGGTGAGGCCGGCTCCTGTCCCCGCGGTGTCTCCGGCCTGGGTGTCCCCACCCTGTGCCCTGCTCCTCACCGAGCTCAGCCCTCTCCCGACAGGAACGCCAGAGCATCATCCGCTTCTGGCTGCAGAACCTGCGTGCCAAGCAGGGCGAGGCGTTGCACAATGTGCGCTTCCTTGAGGACCAGCCAATCAGTGAGCAAGGCGGGGCCAACCCTCCAATCACAGGCCGAGAATTGGGCCGGCCTCTTAGAGACCTACTGTGGGGGAAGGTGGGTGGGGTTACTAAAAGTTGCGTAGCCAATGAGCTCAAGGGGGGCGTGACCTAACTAGATGGGCCGGACCAGTCCGTGAGTTGGTGGGCGTGGCCGTGGCAAAGGGGTGGGGCTTATCCTCTGGGAGGTGGGTCCTGGCTAGACCCTTTTCTGGGCCTGGGGTAAGGTACTGGCAGGACCATGGACAGCGCTCCATGTGCTCAGTCTTCAGGCCCCTGGCCTTGTTTCTCCTCTAGGAAAGGAGGCATCACAAGCTCATCTGATGCCAGCAGCCGCTCCTTAGACATTCAGACAAACTGAGGCCAAACAGTTTGACTTAAAGTGTGGTTGCCACATATGTGGCACCTATCTGTAATCCGGGCACTGGGGAGGATGAGGCAGGAGAACGGCGAGTTTGAGGCTAACCTGGGCACACAGCGAAGGTCACTTGCACTCTCCTCCCACAGTCCCCGAGCTGGCGGCCCGTGGGATCATTCAGCAGGTGTTCCCGGTCCACGAGCAGCGTATCCTGAACCGTCTCATGAAGTCGTGGGTGCAGGCTGTATGTGAAAACCAGCCTTTAGGTGTGGACCTGTGCTGGGTGGTGGGCTGGGGCGTGGACAAGGGGCCCAGAGGCAGGTGGAGGTGACCGGCACCCTCTGCTCCCCGGCAGATGACATCTGTGACTACTTTGGGGTGAAGATTGCCATGTATTTTGCTTGGCTGGGTTTCTATACATCAGCCATGGTGTACCCGGCTGTCTTTGGCTCTGTCCTCTACACGTTCACGGAGGCCGATCAGGTACCAGGTGGGGGGCTGGGTGGGGGTTGAGGGCTCCAAGGACCCTCCTCCTTGGGCCAGCTGGCCCATGGCTCAGTTCTCCTCTGCCACCCGCAGACAAGCCGGGATGTGTCCTGCGTGGTCTTTGCCCTCTTCAATGTGATCTGGTCAACGCTATTCTTGGAGGAGTGGAAACGCAGGGGAGCAGAGCTGGCCTACAAATGGGGGACGCTGGACTCACCAGGGGAGGCCGTGGAGGAGCCCCGTCCCCAGTTCAGGGTCAGTGGGAGGCTGAGTCCAGGGAGAGCAGCCCCTGGGCGGGGCCAGCGCTGAGCAAAGGAGAGGAAGTGAGAGGCAGGGCTGCCGTGTGAGGGAGGCATGCGGGGAGGGGCGGGAAATCGCATTTCTGGGACTGGGTGCCCGCAGGAGCAATGGTGATGGCAGCGGGAAGCTGAGTGTGGGGCAGAGGCAGGCCCTCTGGTCCCAGCTTGGCCCCGTCCTGCCTCCCCAGGGTGTGCGTCGCATCAGCCCCGTGACCCGGGCTGAGGAGTTCTACTACCCGCCCTGGAAGCGGCTGCTCTTCCAGCTGCTCGTGAGCCTCCCGCTGTGCCTGGCCTGCCTCGCCTGCGTCTTCTTGCTCATGCTCGGCTGCTTCCAGCTGCAGGTGACCCTCAGTCCCTTGTCCTTGACCGTGGCCCCACCTTGAGCCCAGGTGAGCCATGAACGTCCTGCTCTGCAGGAGCTGGTGCTGAGTGTCAAGGGGCTGCCCCGCCTGGCCCGCTTCCTGCCCAAGGTCATGCTGGCCCTGCTGGTCAGCGTGAGTGCTGAGGGCTACAAGAAGCTGGCCATCTGGCTGAACGACATGGGTAGGCTCTGCCAAGGGACGTCCCACTGCCCACCCCGGGGGAAAGGGCCCTACTGGCCCTGGGGATCCCCCTAGCCCTGGGGGACCAGGGTGGCCCCCTTACTTGACTCCTTGGCTCCTAGAGAACTATCGGCTAGAGAGCGCCTATGAGAAGCACCTCATCATCAAGGTGGTCCTGGTGAGTGGCCGCTGCGGGCAGGAGGGCAGGGGGCAGGTGCAGGGGGACTGCAGGGTGACCGCCTGCCTGTCTGCTTCCTGCAGTTCCAGTTTGTCAACTCATACCTGAGCCTCTTCTACATCGGCTTCTACCTCAAGGACATGGAGCGCCTGAAAGAGGTGAGACTCTCGCCCACCCTCGGCGGCCAGCGGGGGGCCGGACCTGGCGCAAGGGGTCCAGGGCTCTGCAGCCCCTCCCCCCCCCTCCATCCTTCTCTCCTCTCTGTCCGTGCGTCCGTGCGTCCTCTCTCTGCCTGTCACCCCCCCATCTGTCCGTCCACCTGTCCGTCGGTCCCTCCACAGCTCCTGCTCGTCCTGTCCCTGTCCCAGAGCCTCGAGCGGCAGCTGCGGGCGGTGCTGGTCCCGCTCGTGGCCCTGCGGTTCCGCCTGCTCCTCCTCTCCCTCCGGGTTCTCCTGCTCGCGGCCCGGGCAAAAGTACTGGCGGGTGGCGAGCTGGGGCGTCGCTGTGCTGGGGGCGGGCACCCCGAGCTGAGGGCGCATGCGCAGAGGGGACGGGACGCTGACCCGCAGGCAGGGGGGCCGCCGAGGCTCCTGGCCCCTGCCTTGGGCCCGGCCTGAGGTTGACTCCACGTGCTGCGGGAGCCGGGCTGCGGTGTGTGGCCTGCCAATGGGGGCTGGGCGCTGTGTCCAGGGACGTCTCAAGGGACAGTTAGCAATCGGTGCTCCACCTGCAGGGTGGGGCCCGTCAGGTGTCCAGGCCGCGCCTGCCCCACGCAGTCCCTCCGCCCCCTTCCCGCCCCCAGATGCTGGCCACCTTGCTGATCACCCGCCAGTTCCTCCAGAACATGCGTGAGGTCCTGCAGCCGCACCTGTACCGCCGGCTGGGCCGCGGCGAGCTCGGCCTGCAGGCCGCCTGGGAACTGGCCCGGGCCCTGATCGGCCTGCTGAGCCTCCGGCGGCCGACGCCCCACCGCCTGGAACCCCAGGCCGAGGAGGGCGGGACGGGGGGCCGCAGGTGTCTCGGCGGGGGCTGCGGGGCTCCCGAGGAGGAGGAAGAAGCGATGGCGGAGCGGAGGCCTGCAGGGGAAGGCGGGGAGGTCAGGGACGGGCCTCCGGGGGACAAGGAGGAGGACGAGGAGGAGGAGGACGAGGAGGAAGAGGAGGACGACGAGGACGACGAGGGCGAGGAAGGGGGCCTCCTGGACTGCGGGCTACGACTGAAGAAGGTCAGCTTCGCCGAGCGGGGGGCCGGGCGGCGACGGGCAGGCCCAAGCCCCGAGGCCCTCCTGGAGGAGGGGAGCCCCACCATGGTGGAGAAGGGGCTGGAGCCCGGGGTGTTCACGCTGGCGGAGGAAGATGATGAGGCAGAGGGACCTCCTGGCAGCAGCCCTGAGCGAGAGCCCCCAACCATCCTGCTTCGCCGGGCTGGGGGCGAGGGCCGAGATCAGGGGCCTGATGGGGGCCCCGACCCAGAGCCGGGTTCTGGAGAATCGGCAGGGAGGCACAAGAAGCAGAACCGGTCGTCTTGGATCGACCCGCCGGAGGAAGAGCACACGCCCCAGATCACCCAGGCGGAGCTGGAGAGCTGCATGAAGAAGTACGAGGTGAGGAGGGCGGAGGTGCAGGTCGGGGTGAAAGCCGTACGTGTGGTCGGATGTGGCGAGCCATGGTTGGGTCGAGGGAGGAGGCTCAGCTGCGGGCCCTGCCTGCAGGACACGTTCCAGGACTACCAGGAGATGTTCGTGCAGTTTGGCTACGTCGTGCTCTTCTCCTCGGCCTTCCCGCTGGCCGCGCTGTGCGCCCTGGTCAACAACCTCATCGAGATTCGCAGCGACGCCTTCAAGCTGTGCACCGGCCTGCAGCGGCCTTTCGGCCAGCGTGTGGAGAGCATCGGCCAGTGGCAGGTGGGCGGTGGGGAGGCCCACAGGGATCCAGGGCCAGCCGAAGGAACCAGGTTGGCGGCCCTTGACTGTCCTTTCCCCTGCAGAAGGCCATGGAAGCCATGGGCGTGCTGGCCATCATGGTGAACTGCTACCTCATCGGCCAGTGCGGGCAGCTGCAGCGCCTCTTCCCCTGGCTGAGCCCAGAGGCCGCCATCGTGTCCGTGGTGGTGCTCGAGGTGGGTGGCTGCTGGCAGTGGGAGGCTGGCGGGGAGAGGCCGACCCTGAGCCTGCAGCCTCCTCTCTGTCTCCTCAGCACTTTGCTCTGCTCCTCAAGTACCTCATCCACGTGGCCATCCCTGACATCCCAGGCTGGGTGGCCGAGGAGATGGCCAAGCTCGAGTACCAGAGGCGAGAGGCCTTCAAGGTACGGGGTGGGGTGGACAGGGGATTCTCGGGTGGCAGAGCCTGGATCTTGGTGGCCAGACCCTGGGCATGGGGGGAAATGTGCAGGTAGCACAGAGCTGGTTGAACGCAGTGGACCTCTGTGTCCATGGGTTCCACATCTGAGACTGGGACTACCCGTGGATGGAGAGGGAGCCTCCCCGAAAGTAAACTGCATCTGTGCTGAGTATGTGCGGGCTCTATCGTCTATCTTATCTCCCTGTTTATTTTTGTGGTACTAAGCAGGCGCTCTACCTCTTAAGCCACTCCACCAGACCTTTTTTGTTTGGGTTTTTTTGAGATAGGGTCTCAGCTTTTTGCCCAGGCTGGCTTTAACCTGCATCCTCCTGATCTCTGCCTCCTGAGTAGTCAGGATTACAGGTGTGAGCCACGAGCACCAGGCATATTCAGCCTCTTGAGCCATGCCCTCAGCCCTTTTGTGTTTGTATTTTGTTTCCAAGTTAAGGTTGTCTGGGTTGGCTCCCAATTTGCAGTCCTCGTGTTTCTGCCTCTGTAAGCTGGGATTACAGATTTGCTCCACCACTCCCAGTTTCTTTTCTTTTTTAGAGATTGGGGTCTCAACTATGTTGCCCTTGCTGGCCCCAAAACAATCTTCCTGCCTTAGCCTCTCAAGCATCTGGGAGTACAGGCACATGCCACAGTGCGTGGCTGAGACTTTTTGTTGTCATTATTCTGTGATCTATAATACAGTATAACAGGCATTCACACAGTGTCAGGTGTTTTAGTCCACAGGAGGATCGCACAGGCAGTGTTGTACAGCAGGGATTGGAACAATCTGGGTAGGGCATCTTTGGGAGTCTGCAGCCAGTCCTGCTGACAGATGACTGTAATTAGTGGTCACAGTGGGCCTGGACCCTTCCAGAGTCTTGGTGGTGTCCAGTACCAGGCTCTCTGGAGGACATTCAGTCACCCACCAGCCCACCTGACAGCACCCCACTCACAGCTAGGGACAGGACAACATCTAGAAAAGTTCCAGCTTCTCCTCATCCCTCCCAGACCCGCCAGGTGTGGAGATGCGCAGAGCACCCGCAGAGGATGGAGCCATCCTGAGAGGGTGTCATATTTTGAAATGAAATGAGAAACTCCTGTGTTTTCCTTTCCTTTTTTTTTTTTTTGTGGTGCTGAGGATGACCCCAGGGCCTCTTGCTTCCTAGGCAAGTGCTCTCCTACTGAGCTGTACGTCCAACCTATTGAATTTTAATTGATTTAAACTTATATTGACCTGGTGGGTGTGGTGGGGCACACCTGTAATTCCAGCGCTCAGGAGGCTGAGGCAGAAGGATCCAGAGTTCCAAGCCAGCCTGGATACACAGCAAGACCCTCTGAGGGGCGGGGGACGGGGGGTGGCACAGAAAAGAAAAGGAAGATTGATTTGTGTTGAGCAGCCACAGCTGCTGGTGCTGGGCCGCAGGGTGGACTCCAGCCGGCTCCCGATCTCACTGCCCCTTGCAGAAGGAGGGGTCAGCGCGCACTTGTTTACTCTCCCAGTTCCTAAGACACCATCTGGCTGTCTGCCAGGCCCGAGTTGGTGGCCAGTGAACATGTGTTTTTTCTCAATTCCCAGAAAGCCAGGGCTCGGCTCCAGGGATTCAGTTACTGCCCCATAAGCGTTTGGATCGCGTCCCACTCCCCCCAGAGGACCCCAGCGTGGGTGCGGGGCTGCTCTCCCCAGTGCGGTGGAGCCCAGCGGAGGGATTCCGCCGCGGCCCCGCAGGGCTCGGGATCCCGGTCCCTGACGGCTCGCTCCCCGCAGAGACACGAGCGCCAGGCCCAGCACCACTACCAGCAGCAGCAGCGGCGCCGGCGGGAGGAGGAGGAGCGGCAGCGCCACGCGGAGCACCACGCGCGGCGGGAGCGCGACGCCGGCCGGGAGGAGGCGCGGGCCGAGGGTGCGGGGCCGGACGCCGCCTCCGAGAAGACCTCGGCCAAGGCCAAGGGCGGCGCGGCGGCCGGCCAGGGACCAGAACGGCCCAAGCGCCCCGGCTCGCTGCTGGCGCCCAACAACGTCATGAAGCTGAAGCAGATCATCCCGCTGCAGGGCAAGTTCCTGTCCTCCGGGACCGCGGCCTCGCTGGCCGGCACCGGGGCTGGCGCTGCGGCGCGTCCGGCCCCCGCGCAGTCACCCACGGGCGGCGACACGCGCCTGCCCGCTTTCCTCAGCTTCAAGTTCCTCAAGTCGCCCGAGGCGCGGCGGGAGCCCGAGCGCAGCCACTCCCCGCCCAAGGCCTTCCACGCGGGCAAGCTCTTCCCCTTCGGGCCGCGCGCGGACGCAGCCAACGGGGCGGGCGGACAGGCGCGGCCCGACGGGACCCCCGGCGCCCGGGCCCTCAGGAGCGGGCCTGCGGATGAGGCCTCGGCGGAGGAGCTGGACGCCCCCCGGGCCGAAGAGGAAGGCTCAGGTCACAAGCTTTAACTCGGGGGTGGGGACGCCGGACCCTGCTTGGGGGCAGGGGGCGGGCGGAAGGGGATGTTAGGGAGAGAGGGGCTGAGAGGCGCAGAGGAGGCCCGTCACTGGTACTGGTTGGGGACCTGGGTCACTGGGACCCTGGAGAGCCTTGTGCCTGACCCTTCTCGCCCCCAGGGAGGGATCCAAAGCCCCCTGCTCCAGTGCCCCTCCCGCCCCGCTCCGGTGCCAGGACAGATGAGGGAAGCCCCTCCGCCCCTGCCCACCCTTCTGCCCAACACCTAGCTCACTCTGGGGGGCCTGCGCCCCCCAGGCCTCTATGCAAATCCGCAGCAGCCCAGCTGTCCAGGGAGGCCTTCCTTTGGAGGTGGGGGCTGTGACTGCCCATCCAGGGGCTCAGCTACGAGCTGCACCCACATCTGTGCTGAGTCAGGCGCCCCTACCACCTTGCCCTCCCCAACCCCAGCCTGGGGTTCAGCAGTCCTGTCCCCCAGGGAGCCCCTGGGGGCTGCTGCAGTACCAGGGACATAGGTTAGAAGCCAGAAGGACTTCTTCTGACTCCCCTGTGCCTGAGAGGGGCCAGTGCCCACAGGCAGGGGACATGCCCCAGACGCCCAGGGGTGCTGTCCCCCTTCTCTGATCAGAAGCAATAAGGCCTTTCACGTGCCTGGGAGGGGGCGTAGGGAGTCCAGCCCCGCGAGGGTCCAGCAGGGGCGGCATGCCCCCGGAACGGCCCCTCTCGCCTCCGCAGGGACAGCGCTGGCCCCCGTGGGCGCCCCTGCCCTCCGCACCCGCCGCAGCCGGAGCCCTGTGCCGCCGCAGTCCAGGCCGCTGCCCCGGCCCCCGACGCCACCCGCCGGCTGCTGGCAGTGGGACGCGCCGTGGGGCTGCGGGGGCGAGGGCGCCGCCCTCCGCCAGGCCCCACCGGCCGCCGAGTGTCCGCCCTGTGCCCTGGCCGGGCCCCCGCCCGCTCCCCAGCTCTTGCCGGGGGACGCCAGCTTCTACAGCCTCCCACCCCCGCCGCCCGACCCCGAGCCCCCTGCGCCCTCGCCCAGCCCCAGCCCCCAGGCCGTGTGCTGGCCCAGTGGCTGGCACTAGCAGCGCCCACCCTGCCTCCCGCCACATGCAATACAGTCACTAAACAGGGCGGTGCCTGGACGCGCGCTTCGCCCTCCACAGCCCCAGTATTGGTGCCCCTCGCAGGGAGGGCGCACCCCGCTATCTGCCGTTTTCCTCTCCCCCAGGAGAGGGGGAAAGAAAGGAACCCCCAAAACCAATAGAAAACACAGAATAGGCGATTATTTATTTCTTTTTAATTTATTTTGTCATATTTTTGTAAAACGGCAGAAATGCAATAAAAAGTATATTTCAACAGTGTGGAAGTCAGAGCAATGGATCAGGGTGTCTGGGGGCCTGGAATGGTTCTGCCACAGGCTGTACCCTTAGGGGCCTCCTCTCAGGAATTGGGTCTTAGGGCCACAGATGTTAAAGTCCCGAATCTGGGGGACCGACTTGCTCTGGAGGAGCTGTGGGGCCTGAGGCCTGGCTTCAGCCCCCTAGTAGACGGAGGGAGAAATCTGAATGCTGAAAGGACTCAGAAGTGAAGAGGGTGATGGGGACAGGACAGGACAGTCCTCAGCTGCATAGGGCGAGTAGTGTAGAAGAGGTGGAACTTTCTGGCACACCGCCTCCTGGGCTGGCACCTGGGAAGCCAGACAGGTGGGAAGGGTACGGGGTGTCAACACTGGAAGGCACCTGGCACCTGAGCCCCACATCAAGAGGATGGTTGGGAGCGGTGCCCAGGACAGGGATAGACGTCCCATCACGGATGGCAGACACAAATTATTGGGACTTTTTGAGGTAACAACATGGGGACAGGAACACAGCGGGTCAGACCATCAAGTTCATGTGGAAGAGGAGTGTGTCCTGTTCCCCCCACTCCCCCCCAGCTGGGGATGCCAGTTTCAGCAAGGGGTACTTAGGGGCCTGTTGGAGGCCAGTGGGCAGCCTTTGTGAAGGCTCTGAGGGACAGTGGGCAAGGGGGGCCCAATGCTGGAGTGGGGCAGAGGTTGGCTTACAGGCCTGAGAACCACAGGCCACCAGAGGGTGTATGCACAGGGGCAGGGCACACAGACCCATGAGTCCTGGGGGAGACCACCAGGAGGCCTGGTGGGCATGATCCACCAGAGCCAGAGAGCAGGATGGACCCAGCCCCTCTAGGGGGAAGTGGACAGGCCTGGGTGAACCCAGGGCTTACCTGCTCCCACTCTGCTCCTGACCTTTGAGGTCCCACTGTCTGCCACCATGCAGTGGTACATGCGTCTGCCCAGGATTTACCAAACCCAGGGGCTGCAGACTCCTTACGTGTCTAGAGCTCAGCCCACCCCACACCTTGACACAAGAACAAGGTCACCTGCATTGCCTCCTGTGACTACAGGGGCCTCAGTCCACTACATAGGCCCAGGGCTGGTTCAGGCATTCAGCCAACCTAGCACCACCTGCCCCAGGGAGCAGGGCAGCTAAGGCAGGGTCCCCATCGATGATCTGGGGTACGTAACCCTCCCAGTCACCTTCCTCCATCTATGCCCCATTGCTCACTCCCGACACCCCTAACACTCAGCTCTCAAAACCATGACCTCCACTAGGGGCTGGGGCGGGGGGGGGGGGGTTGCCGTACCCCCAGCCCAGTCGTCACGGCCGTCTGTCCAGAGCCCAAACTGGCCCCTCCATCCTGAGCTCAGCCTCACATTGAGCCCTTTCGAGTGGCGTGGGACACAGACTAGCACAGACTGACAGATGCTGACAGTAGGTCTGGCTCTTATCTAAGCAACGTTGTGTGAGGCCAGACCAACTGAGCTGGCCTCTCCTGTCAAACACCACGTCTGCTGTCACTGCCCCTGCTTGGTGCTCTGAGTGTGATCCAGCTCCATCCTCAGCACTACAGACCGTCTCTCAGGGATGACCTGGATGAGTGAGGCAGAGGGCCGGTCCTCGCAGGTCTTGGCTTTGAGTGTGATGGCTGCAGCAGGCTCAGCAAAGAATCCAGCTGTTCCCGGGGCCCCAGCACGAGGGGCCCCTTTCCGTCCCTCTTGGTGATGCCAGGAGAACTCTCAGGTGCTCCGTCCTCTGGGGCCAAGGCGTGTGGAGCAAAGACGCGAGGTCAAGTAGGAAAGATCCTTTATTGGGGTGGACACGGAGCACGCACTAGTCCATGATAAAATGACTTAAGAGAAAGATCCAGAAGGGTTGGCGTCTCCCCTGCCCCTTTTAGAGTGAGGCCCTGGGTGTGGAGTACATCTCGGAGTACCTCAAGATTAGGCCGAGTCTCCGAGGACCGGACCAATTGGTGGTAGGGAGGCCATTCAGTTGTTCAGGAAGGCCGAGGCCACCTGGCCAGGCCCCACCTCTGCCACCCTGCCACAGCAGGACCCCTGACCCTGGACCCTTGAGGACACACTTCTGTTCTCGGGATAGGGACCTGGGCAGGGGGAGGTTCAAGATCAATTGTGTTTTTAAAAACCATCTACTGACATCACAATGAGGGTCTGACATCCCCTTTAACCAACGCTTGATACATGTTACAGCATAAATAAAAACTCAAGGGAAATAAATACATCGGCTCCTATGAGGTTGGACATGGTGTGGATGGTGGGGTGTGGGGACTGTGGGGAGGTGGGGGGGCGCTTACACATG
Source organism: Castor canadensis (assembly GCF_047511655.1). Classification (NCBI taxonomy): domain Eukaryota; kingdom Metazoa; phylum Chordata; class Mammalia; order Rodentia; family Castoridae; genus Castor; species Castor canadensis. The sequence continues at coordinate 288,682 of NW_027395334.1, forward strand.
GAGGGCAGGTGGGTGGGTGACGGAGGAGCTGGCACAGGAGGCGCCGGTGGGGAGTGGGAGTCCTAGGTATCCTCGTGCATGTCCGGGCTGTCGGTCCGTGCCACCTTGCGGGGGGGTGCTGAGCTCTCCCCTTCCCCGTCCACCTGCTCCTGGTCTCTCTTCTTGGCAGCATTCTGGGGCGGGGAAGGACAGACCTGTGAGCCTTTCCTGGGCTGAGCTCCGAGTCCTGTTGCCAGCCAGGTGGTGGCATCTTGGAGCCAGGGCCCCTGGCCCAGCAACCCTTCCCATCAGCAGGGCCTGCCCAACCAACCCTTGTCCGGAGTGTTCCTTGCTTCCCCGAACAGTAAGCAGGGATCTACCATGGCTCCCAGTGGCAGGCACATGGCCTGTTTCTCAAAAATCCAGAGGAGCCATCCACCTGGCTGAGGCAGGACACCTCGGGCTCCTGGGCACGCCGCCATCTCCACGGAAGGAGGGGAAGCTGTACGGCTGGATTATGTGTTTGTTTTTGCAACAGGGTCTCATATGGAGTCCAGACTGGCCTGGAACTCCTGAACCTGTCTCTGCCTCCACGTGCTGGCATTACAGGCATGGACCCACACTGGCTTGATTTTTTTGATGTCATTAGTGGTGGTGGTGGGACTGTGGTTTGAACTCAGGGCTTCACACTTGCAAAGCAGGCACAGTGCCGTTCGAGCTACACCTCTGGTCCATTTTGCTCTGGTTATTTTGGAGAGGGGGGTCTCGCAAACTACTTGCCTGAGCTGGCCTCAAACTACGATCCTCCCAATCTCAGCCTCCAAATAGCTAGGATTATAGACATGAGCCACTGTACCTTGCTCCAACTGGATTTATATATATATATATATTTTTTTTTTTTTTTGGCAGTATTGGAGTTTGAACTCAGAGCCTCCTGCTTGCTAGGCAGGTGCCCTACCACTTGAGCCATTCTGCCAGCCCTTATTTGTAATGGGCTTTTTTGGAGATAGGGTCTCGAGAACTATTTGCCTGGGCTGGCTTCAAACTGCAATTCTCCTGCTCTCTGCCTCCTGAGTAGCTGGGATTACAAGCGTGAGCCACAGCGCCCGGCTGCCTGGAGTTTCAGCTCAGTGGTAGATGGCCTGCCCAGCATGTGCAAGGCCCTGGGATCCTCCAGGCTTCCAGCCACCAGAACTCCACGGTGACTCCAAGTTGTTCTCTCCACTGAAATATGCTTCCCTCTGCCGGACTGCCCAGCAAACCCCCACTGAGCCCTTAACACCCACTCAAAAGCCCAGCACCCAGCTCCTCATGTCCTTCCTCAGTCAGACACCCTGATGGGAGCCGGGTCTCCCCTCACCCTTACCTTTTTGTCCCACTGCTGGTGTAGGTAGCGCAGGAGGATGTTTGTCTTTTCCGTCACGATGACTGAGGAGGAAAGACAGAGACACTGCAGAAGCCCGTCCCCAGATGGTACCACTTGTCCCTCCCTGGTCTCTGGCCAGCCTCAGCCTGGGGGTTTTTCTGGGACTCACAGGCAGCACCCCACCCTCAAGAGGAAGGTTCAGAACGCCCAGTGTTCCCGGTTCCAAGCACATAGCTACCAGCCGGGCCGGCTGCTCTGCAGACCCTTTCTTCCCGTGGGTGAACTACAAGGGGATGGCTTGGGGAGGGGGCAGATCAATGTGTATGTCTTCCCAGGCAGACCAGGGGCACAAGTGCAGTCACCAAAAAGCCTCAACCTGGAGGGCCCAGGATGGCTGGGCCTCAAGCAAGGTAGGCAAAAGCTCTGCCACCAAGCCGCACCTGCACCTCAGCCCTGAATGGATGCTTTTTTTGAGACAGGGTCTTGATCTGTAGCCTAGGCTGGCCTGGAACTTGAGTTCCTTGCACTTCTGCCTCCCAAGTGCTGGGTTCATGGGTGTCACCTTGCCTGGAAGGATTGTTTCTTTTTAATCGGTACATTAAACCACGACAACCACCTTTTACTACTCTGCAGGCCCTCGGTCAGGACCCTCCCAACTCCCAGATCTGCATGATGGTCCTGCTCTTGGGGTCTGAGTTCTCTACATGCCTGTGACACAGAGCTGGCAGGGCACACCAATCTGGCTTGAGGGAGAGGGGCAGTGATGGGCAGACTTAGGCCACTCAGGATAGTGGTGGGTGGCAGGGTGTGGGAATTTGGAGGCATTCTGAGAGCCAAGCTTCCTGCCGCTCCCAGGGCAGGAAGGGTGGTGCCCCATGTGCACCCCAGCCCAGACCCCCATGACCAATTTCTGTGCCTCCTTTGGGGCTTTCTGCGCCTGGCTCTGGACAAGGAGCCCTATCTCAAAGCCAAGTCTGGCCTTTAGTCTAGGCCTGCAGCAGCCAGGACAGACAAACCCACAGTCATACTTACTCTGCTCAGATGGGTACTCCCTAGTGGGCAGGTAGACTGAGGGGCGTCGGTTCTGTGGCAGGGTAAGAAAAGGAGGGTTAGGAGTGAGTGGGCCCGGGGTTCCCTCACCCACCCTGTAACAAAGATCAAAAGATACTCAAGGATACAGGGTGGAGCTGGCCCTGCACATTGGCCTCAGATCCCCCAATGCCACCCCAGACCCTGGCACCTCCCTGAGAGCCCCAGGCCCAAGAATACACACTCACCGAAGCTTTGCACACTGAGTCGGCATGAAATCGGCTAAAATTGCTTTTGTTGTAGACAGGCAATCCTTTCAAAAAATCTGCCTGGAAGATAGGGAAGAAAGAAAGTGAGAGGGCAGGTGACACAGCTGCTGGGTCCTCCCCAGAGCAGCTGTGGAAGTAGACTGCTGCTTTTCAGAAGGCATCCCGTAACCAAGCACAAGGTGGGGAAACAGGCTCAGACACAACAGAAGACTGTTTAATGCCAGACTGCAGCAAGTAAATGGCAGGGACAGTCATACCTGGGCCCCCACCAGCCCACAACAAGGGGTGCCTTTGCTGGGCTTGTAGTTACATTAGGACAGAGCCTCCAGCCTTGCTCCCACTGACCCACCTTTGACCGAGACCCAGGAGACAAGCATCTGTTCATCCTGAGCCCTGTGGGCTCACATGACAGTAGGTAGGGGTCTGATGTGCTGCACATCAGAAACGGCCCGGGGGTCCAAGCTTCTGACAGCCAAGAAACCCAGAAATTTGAGTTTGAACGTTGTCTCTGTTGTCTTTTGGGTTTGTCCTACAGTTTGGGGATGGACCCAGGGCCTTATGTGTGCTCTGGCCATGGAGCCGCACCCCACCTTGCTATCCTGTCCCTGCTGTCACACACCTCGGCCAGAGCCTGGCCTGCTGAGTTCAAAGCCCCCATGGCTCTAGGGGGGCCGTATACAGAATCCTTTCAGTCTTTCAAAGTCCTTTTTTGATCTGGCCCTGCTGGTCAGGCCTAGGGTGGGACAGTGGGCAACGGCTGCATCCAATGTGGGGCCCCCACATGTGCCACCCTGAGCTAGGAGCTTACAAAGGATGACATCACCATGTGTGACCTCGAGTCAGTCAGACAGACTGATGGCCCCCATCATAAAGACAGGAGATGAAGCAGAGAGGCCAGCTCTGACTCATCTGTGGTCACCGGTTGCCAGGATTGCCCAACCTCAGAGACTAAGCTCTTGCTGTGGTGTGGTGTGCCTGGAAGTAGAACACTTGGATACCTGTGGGCTACAGGCAAGTCTGCAACCCTTGGGTAGTCCATTCTGTCCCTGAGGCCCCAGAGAGCCTCTGCCACCCTTTGGAGAGGGAAAGAACAAGGGAGTCCCACCTCCCCCAGGGCTAGCCCCATCTCTGCTGGCCCCAGAGAGACCGTGGCAACCTGGGTCAACCTGGGGAGCTAGAATGTGGCCACCAGCCTCCACCTCCCACCCGGGAGCTGACCCTCACACAGGCGTCCTCCTTGCCCAGGAGCCTATGAGGCCAGCTTTGCCCACTCTGCAGGCTGCCTTTGGCTCCTACCATGCAACAGGCTTGGGCTGGGCACAAGGCCCTGGGGTGAGCCACAGGTAGGGATCAGAAACCTGCACAGCACATGGGAAGTGGCTATGAGGTCATGGTGCCTTAGGGCACCATGTGAGGCCCAGGACATTGCAGGGCAGAGGTCTGGCTGGTCTGGGGGCCTGACAGAGGCAGTGATGCATGACCCTGCTCTGCTCAGGTCCCTGCACAGCCCTGGCCCAGCTCAATTCCCTATCACCACTCTGTCCATGTAGGACACACCCGCCAACCTCCCCACTAGATCAAACCACTCCCACCCCTTGACTGTCCCCACACCCTGGGAGCCTCTCCTTGAGGGGCTCACACTCCACGAGGTCATCTGTTTCCATCCCCCCTCCCTTGCTGGACTGGCACCTCCCCAAGGGTGTAAGGAAGGGCCTGGCTGACAACTCTAGGCTCCGGCAGGGCTCACAGGGGCTCACGTAGTGGAGTACTGAGAGACACAGAGCCTCAGACTCCTGCACCTAATCCCAGCTTGGCCCCTGCAGGCTGAGTTACCTGGGGCGAGTGACCTCAGACCTCTAGGTCAGCGGACAGTATCAACGTGTTTGTGCTGAATATGTGTGGGCCCCACTTCCTGTCAGCTAGGATGGAAAACAAGGCCTCAAGGCACAGGGAAAAAACCCCAATCTCAGCTAGGCCAGCCCTTAGCTATTTATCACCTTAGCAAACAGAAGACCTGTGTCCCCATCCCTGTAGGGGCAGCTCACTGGTGACCCACAGAGCTGGATGAGAAGAAATAGGGCCTCCCTAAGTCTGAAGCATGATGCTTGCTTACAGGAGGAAGAGCACTGAGGCTGAAGAAATAGTGAGTGCCAAGGCCCTGGGGTGGCAGAAACTTGAAGCATGAGGAAGCAAAAGCCAGTGTGGCTGGAGCTCTCAAAGGGAAGGTTTGAAGAGGGGAGATGAGGTCACAGAGGAGAGCAGGAGCCTTGGGGGTTGAGGGCAGGCACTGGGTCACAATAGGTCACAACAGGAAGTGTGTGTGTGGGGGTGTTATAAATTAGAAAGTGGTAACATCTGGTTTGTATCTTTGAAAACTCCTGATTGGGAATGAGTTCAGGATGGCCAAAACGGTGGGCTTGAGGGGACCAGGGAGAAGGCTGGGGCAGGCATCCAGGTGCGAGGTGACAGTACCTGGCCCAGGGTGGGGACTGGTGGATGAACCAAGGGTACCATCCAGGTTTGGAATTCGCACACCAGGCCCACAACTCCCCACTTCCTTCATATGGGAAGTCTTCCTTCACCATCCCTACCGCATCCCCAGGACTGTGGTTGTGGGTTGAGAGTCTAGGTAGGGGCATGGGCCTGAATTCGTCTTGATCCAACCTCCTGTAACCCTGCCAGCTGTGGGGACGCCAATGAGTGAGGATGGAGAGGGACCTTGGATCCACCCTGGGGCTGGATCACACCCCACTTTACAGGTGGGGGACCAAACCCCAAGAACCACTGGGCAAGCCCCAGAGGGGATGTGAGCCTCCCAAATGCTTGTGGACTGCCCCCCTCAGATCAGGGGCAGCCAGGAGAGGCTGTCACCGCCCCAGAGCAGTTCCATCTGCGGAGCGGTCACTGTCCTGAGCACGCAGGGCCCCGTCCGCTAAGCTGTCGCGCTCATTTACCAGGTAGGCCCTGGGGATGAGAGGAATGAGCGGGTCCCCTCCGAGGGACAAGGGGAGCCCGGGCGTGGGGAGGGGCCGGGGCCCTGGGGGATCGCCGCGATCGGCGATGTCGCACTTCCTTTGGCGACAAAGCCCCGCATGTCGCGGTGTCAAGCCCCCCTCCCCCGCCCCGCCCGGCCTCCCGCATCCTCCTAACTGGACGAGTCCAGGCCCGCTGCGCCCAGGACGAGGCCAGAGCTAGGGGTCTCGGGGGACCCCTGCCCACCCCAGGCGATTTCCGGGGGGAGTCGCGACCCGGAAATGAATGAGTTGTCAGGGCCTGGAAAGCCTACATTGGGTCAGGGGTCGCAGGAGCTCGGGCAGGGCCTGCAGGAAGCTCAGTGCAGGGTCTGGGGAGGTCGAAGGTTACAGGTCAGTGCGAGGGGCGGGGCCGGGGTGGAGGGTTCGGGCAGGGCGGTGAGGGGCCTCGGGGGACACTAGAGATGGGTGGCCCATTTTGTCTACTGGAAGGGGAACACGGGCCCAGCGGCCAGCCTCACCATCTTCTGTTTCCTCCGTTGCCTCCTCAGCCGCAGCCGCCGCCGCCGCCGCCGCAGCCGCCGCCACCACAGCCTCCTTCTTAGCCGCCGCCGCACAGTAACTTCCAGCCACCGCACAGCTCACACTGATGGCGCCATCGCCCTCCGTCATTGGTCCGCAATGTAGCCCCACCCCCAAGGTATAGAGCCTCTCTTTGTTCCCATTGGCCAGGGCCGGAAAACCCACACTTCCATTGGTCGCCACGCCTCCTCCCTTCATAGTCAAGTTCGGTTGAAATAGCAAAACCCCCGCCCGGGACTTGGAAGAGATGGAAGTGAGATCCGGAAGTGGGCGGAGGCCGCTCTCGCAAAATCTCTTGGGAGTTGTAGTTCACAACTCCCAGAGGTTCCGCAGGGCTCTCCTCTTACTAGGGTTATTGCTCTTTTCCACATGAGGTTCTCACAGCAGTCCTGGAAGCTGTACTCCCAGCTTGTTCCTCAACGTTTCCTTTGGGTTTCGGCATACCTATATAGCTCCCGCAGTAGTCGCTTGAATTGATTTGAGCAGGCAAGGCAGACTCTTGTTCAAAGGCCTCTGTGGTCCCCTACTGCCCCAGGATCCAGTCCCACCTCCAGGCCCCTCCAGCTCCCCATGTAATCCTACCCAATCTCTCCTCCCAGACCCTGCCTCTTCCTCAAGGAAGCCCACCTTGACTGCATTCTTGTCATGGTCAAGTCGGGAGCCCTCACAATCCCCCTCTCAGCCCGAATCTGGGTACGAATCCACTTTCCCTGCCAGACGGAGGTCGCCGCAGATCAGGGATGGGTCCCCAAGTACACAGCAAGTGCTCGATGATTGGACGCAACCAAGCATTATTCCAACAGCAGCACAGCGGGTGTTAGGGTGAACATAAGGACCGCCATGTTAGGGTCATACCCCCCTCTCCCTTGCAGGCTTGGACGATTTCTGGCCCATTTTTGTGGAAAAGGCGATGATAATCCCTACAGTGGTCCTACCTGGTAAGACAGATGGATGCATCAGAGGACTAGATGCTATCTATGCCTCTGGGGCAGGGCACCTGGATTTTTTCTGTGTCCTCAGAAATTATCAGCTTGAGTCCACCTACTTGGTGGACGGAGGGAATCTCTCGCTTGGCCAGGGCTTCAGAGAGAGTCCTGGACTCTGACAGGCAGTATGAGAGAAACCCGGAAAAGGGGAAAACTCACCCAAATTGAAGACCAGTGTTGAATGTAGGGTCCAGTGATGGGGTGTGGTCCCTGTCGGAGCTATCAAGGAAAGGAGAGGACGGAAAGGGTGGGACAGATGGAATGATGAAAAGGGGACAGGAGAGGACGACTCAGGTTGCAAGAGCGAAGAGCTGGGAGTCGAGCCTACAAACCCCTCCCAGCTTTCGGCACCACATACTAGACTGGAAAAAGGCATGGAAGGATAGGCGGGAGACGGCTCAGCGTCAGCACAGGCTTTATTGGGAGGAGGAAACTGCGGAGGGGGTCTCCAGCAAGAGAGCTGGAGCCCACAGCGCTTCCAGACTGGGGGCACATGCAGGAGGGTGAGGAGAAAGTGCCTGGAAAACTTGTGATGGGCTTGTTGCTGGGGTAGTAAGGGAGATAAGTGGTGATTAGTCAGTTGGTTGTTCAACAGACTCTTGCCCCTGGTGACAATGGCGTAAGGTGGGTTTCTATCATTCTTTAGGGCCAGGTGAGTTTTTTCCAGTACATGGTGGGTGGTCCCAGTAAGCTGCCCGGGAGGGGGAGGGGGTATGGCCCTAACATGGCAGTCCTTATGTTCAACCTAACACTAGGAAGAAATGAACCTCACCCAAGGTCCCCCAGCTGCCTGCAAGGGCAGGTAGAGAATCTGAGAGCCCTGCCTTCCCACCACCTTCCCAGACCTGCAAGTTAGGACACGTAATATAAGTGGACATTTGGACATTTATTAGACGCTTACTGTTACTTGCAAATTATTCACGTTGGAGGATGATGTCTTGTGACTGTTTTAAAGAGCCCTTATCTTGGAGCGATGCATTTTTGAAACATTCACAGAAGAAATAACGTGATGCCTGACTTCTGCTTGAAAATAGCCCGGGAGGAGGTCAGCACGCGCGAGGGACGGGGGGACCACTGCGTGTGTCCACAGCCTAAGAGGCGTTGCTGCCCCTTGCGGTCCCCCCCGAACTTCTGCACACTTCGGGGTGCTCCACAGCTCCCCGCACCAGCACGACGAGCCGGGCGAGGGTCGCAGCTCAGTGGGTCAGGGACTTGCGGCCCTTGAGCATGCGGCGCAGGACGACCTGGACGCCGGCCGCCGTGCTCAGGCGCCGGACCCAGCCGTGCTTGTGCTTGCGCTTCACGTTGCTCGGCTGGTACTCGTTCCCGCGGGCCTTGCCGCGGGCCTGCTGCGGAGCGCCGAGGCCGCAGGCGTCCGGGAGCCCCAGCCAGAGCCGGGGCTGCAGCCACCTGTGGAGCAGAGGCGGGAGGTCCCAGTGCGCCAGGCATCGCAGGTCTTTGGGGCCAGCCCTGGACACCGCCCTCATCCCCAGATTTGGAGAAGGGTCCCCCTGAGGACTCACCTGCCCCCCAACAGCGCCGCCGATCTACCGAAGGGCCCCAACAGGGATCCGGCCTTGAAAGTCATGTCCAGCTGCCGGTCACGCGGTTCCCCGCCGCCGATTCCGTGGCTCTACCGCTCCGGGACAAAGGCTTTTGGGAAATGTAGTTTCTCCTACGGCTGAGCTCACGTGGCCTGGAGACTCCAGGGGCTGCGTTCTCCGTGCACACCAAGCCTGCCGGGCGTGTAGTTCTCCCTGTCGACCAGTAGGTGACGGGAGCATGGCGCGTCCTCCCTCTGCGCGTGCGTACAGGACATTATGTCCCGGGTCAGCTGGGAGTTGTAGTCTTCCTGGCCACCCGCAGAGGGTGCCCCCGCGAGACAGCGGCGCAGCTGGTGGCAGCCACTGGAAGCGGCTGCTTGGCCTTCTCATCCCCCAGGGGGAGACCGGCAGATGGCACCCAGCTGGCTGGCAGCTTTTCTGTGGCTGCAGCCCAGTGACCTCCCCTTGGCGGGGAGCCCAGGAGGCCTTAGTTCGAGCACGTTGAGTCTCCTTGAGGTGGTCCCAGCTCCTCTCTTGGCTTGAGTTTCTCAATCTGTAAAACTCGTGGATGGCAGATTCGGCCTTGGCTATTTTATCCTCCAGTCGGATCTAGAGGACATTTTCTTTTTCTTTTCTTTGGCTGTACTGGGATTTGAACTCAGGGCCTCACACTTGCTAGGCAGGTGCTCTAGCACTTGAGCCACTCTGCCAGTCCTTTTTTGTGTTGGGTTGGAGATAGGGTCTCAAGAACTATTTCCTCGGGCTGGCTTCGAACCCTCTTGATCTCTGCCTCCTGAGTAGCTAGGATTACAGGTGTGAGCCACTGATGCCCCACCAGGAATTTTTCTGGTAGTCATGTCTGAACCTTCTCCTGCTCATACACCCCCCTTTGCTCCCCATTGCCCCAAGGAAAATACCCAGTTCCTCCAGCTCCTATTTAAAGCCTTCCACCTATGCACATCCTAAATTTCAGCCACACCCTTCTCTACCTGGTCTCTATCCACCCTTTCAAATCCTCTCCTTCCAACCCTTCAGGTTTGGTCCGTCTCCGTGGACCAACCTTCACCTACTGATTTCCCTTGACACTTCCCACAGCTCAGGGGTCCCCAAGGGCCAGGTCTGGGGCTGAATCCCTGCAAGTGCCTCCAGTATATCCTTGCTTGGGGTGGGCACAGAGGGAGCTGTGAGAACCCTTTGCTGAACGAATAAAATGAATAATCTGTATAGTCTCCCAGGAGCGCCCTGAGTGGGCAAGTGTGGGCGGTTGGATCTAATCCAGCTCTGGCAGCAAATTCCAAGGGATGAGAATGGGCAGCAAGGAGCAGTTAACCCCTGTCTTCTGAAGCCCTCTTAGCAGTCAGCAAACCACCATGACAACACCGTCATGAATGAGCTCTTACTGTGTGCGAAAGGAATGGCATGGAGATTTTACCTGCATAGCAAACTCATGAGGGGAAAAGCATGCGGAAGTAAATGAAGGCTCAGGAAGTGACTTGTCCAAGGTCACACATCAGCAAATGGGCAGAGGTTGGATTTGGGCCCTGGCTGTCTGATTCCAGGCCCTCCTGGGGGCATACCTTGGCTTACCCAGCACTAGAGGAGGTGTGGTCATTCGTTAAACTGGCTGCTTGTGAAATTCCAGTTCCCTACTTATCCCCAGCTCCAAGAGTTCCGTTTAAATCACGATTCCCAAGACTTGGAATCGCACACCCGGGGGGTCAAATACCAGCCTTTCCTCATGCCTGACTTGTGAACTTTGTGAGCTGCAGTCTTCCCACTTGAAATCGTCAAGACTTGGGGGTCTCCGTTTCTACAATGAAAGGTCAACGGAGACAGGGGCATGAGGACTCCGATTAGAGGGGACAGGTTAGTTCGGAGGCAGGGGTTGACCGGGGAGACCCATTCTCAGCGAAGGGGCCTGGCTGTCCCTTCCAGGACTCCCGCAGACGGCAGGCTGCAACACCTTTCAGTCCCTGGGCCAGGCCCAATCCCTCCCCACTTCTCCGTAAACCGGTGAGAGGGGCGGGGCTGATGCCCTCAGAGCCCGCCCCTATTCCTGAAGTGCAGTCTCTGATTGGACATCTATGTAGGCCAGGTCAGTTCGCAGCGGCGATAGGCCAAGGTGCCCGCCTGTCGGCTCTCGGCCACGCCCTCCCTGGGAGGGGCTTAAAGGGCCGGCTAGTCCGGTGGCCGCGGGATGCCCCTGCGCTGACGCCCGGGGCCCGCGCTCGCCGGCGTAGACGAGCCCGGCCCGACCCCGCGCCACCATGTAAGCGGCGCCCGCAGGCAGACGCTGGCTTCTCCGCCCGGGACCCCCGCGCCCTGCCCCGGGTCCCGGGGCCCTGGATGAGGTGGGTGTGCGGGAGCGGGGCATCGAGGCACCCGGGCCTCCACCTGGGAGGGGGGTGCCCGCAGAGCCCGCGTTCGGGCTCCTAGGTAGCCACGGAGCCCCAGTGGCCTCGGCCTCGCCGCAGGGATCCCTGGCGCGGGAGACGGGGCTCGGGCTGTGGGAAGAGAGGTTGGCGCATTTGATCCGCCCTCCCTGATCTGGGTTAGGGCCGCACTCGAGGCGGGGGCTCCCGCCTGCTTCTCCGACAGGTTTCTGGACCTTCCGGGCGGGGTCTTTAGCGTGCATTACCCCAGGACGCCCGGGCTGGGGAGGGAGAGCGAGGCTGGTCCAGTGTCCAGGCCTGAGACAATGGGGGTGCGCAGCGCGGGTATCCCCTTGAGTTATGTAACCGCCCGTGGTTGCCATGGATACAGGGGGGCGGCCCAGGAAACGGAGAGGAGGCCCGGAGGCCCCCAACTAGGGCCTGGCTTCATCCTCCTCCCTACCACTGGGGGCTTGTGTGACAGACCCCAGCACCCAGGATGCTGAGCTGGGGTGCACAGGGCCAAAGCTTGCCTCTCTATGAAATGGGCTAAGCTCACGCCACTCTTGGGGAGCTGGGTGAGGCCTTCTGAGGCCCAGTCTCTCACCCCCTTTCTCAGAGCCTCATCTTTCAGCCTGAGGTTGGGGACTTGCACCCTTTAAAGTGCCTTAGGCCTGGGGATATGTGAGCTCATGAACGCACAGGCTGGCCGCTCTAACTATATAAACTCAGCTGTCCTCAGGCCTGGGCCACATTTGACACACTGTTCCTTCCTCCAGGAAGACCCCTATTCCTGACTCCACCACCTTCCCTGTGGACACCCCATGGCATGAACCCTACCTAGGCCCTGCCTGGAGAAAACATCCGTAGTGCCCTGGCTGGCTGGCCACTGGAGCTTGGAAGGGACTCCAGTCTGGCTTACCCGACTCAGGTGCAGGGAGCTGGTGACGCGGGATGGAGGGCCTGCCTTTCCATTATTCCTGAGCTGGCCTCTGCCCCCGCTCACAGGACACACCATGCTGACCGGGGTGACGGACGGTTTCTTCTGTTGCCTGCTGGGCGCGCCAGCCAACGCCGTGGGGCCTCTGGAGAGCGTGGAGTCCAGTGATGGCTACACCTTCGTGGAGGTCAAGCCTGGCCGCGTGCTGCGGGTGAAACACGCAGGACCCACCCCTGCCCCCGCCCCACGTCCACAGTCGCCTCCGGAGGCCGCCCAGGGGGACAGATCCGGCTTGGTCCGCTGCCAGCGCCGGATCACTGTGTACCGCAACGGGAGGTTGCTCGTAGAGAACCTGGGCCGGGCGCCGAGAGCTGACCTCCTGCATGGGCAGAATGGCTCCGGGGAGCCGCCGGCCGCGCTGGAGGTGGAGCTGGCCGATCCGGCGGGCAGCGATGGCCGCCCGAACCCGGGCAGTGCGGGCAGTGGCAGTGGCAGTGGCGGGCGGCGGCGGCGAGTGCGGCGCCCCAAGAGGACCATCCACATTGACTGCGAGAAGCGCATCACTAGCTGCAAGGGCGCGCAGGCCGACGTGGTGCTGTTTTTCATCCATGGTGTCGGCGGCTCTCTGGCCATCTGGAAGGAGCAGCTAGACTTCTTTGTGCGCCTAGGCTATGAGGTGGTGGCACCTGACCTGGCGGGCCACGGGGCCAGCTCTGCGCCCCAGGTAGCCGCAGCCTACACCTTCTACGCGCTGGCCGAGGACATGCGGGCAATCTTCAAGCGCTATGCCAAGAAGCGGAACGTGCTCATTGGGCACTCCTATGGGTAAGCCCTGGCCTGGGCCAGACATCCCGCCACAAAACGCCCACTACACCTCCTTGAAAATGTCTTTGGAGCTGGTGCCGGTGGCTCACGCCTACAATCCCAGCTACTCAGGAGGCAGAGATCAGGATGATCATGGTTTGAAGCCAGCCCTGGCAAAATGTTCGTGAGACCCTATCTCGAAAAAACCCATAACAAAAAAGTAGAGTGACTCAAGGTGTAGGCCCTGAATTCAAACCCCAGTACTGCAAAAAAAAAAAAAAAAAGAAAAAGTCCTTAGGCTGATGGGTGGCTCAGTGGGAGAGTGCTTGCCTAGGCCATGTGGCTCTTGCTTACATCCCTAGCAACGAAGAAACATCTTCCTATTAACACCTGCAAACAGAGAAGTGTTCCCACTGTCATTGCTAATCCCTCAGTGTTTTATTCTTTCTTTTTTTTTTTGAGACAGGCTGGCCTGGTACTCATGACTTTCCTGCCTCAGCCTCCTGAGTGCTGGGATTACAGGTGGGATCTCATTACCACTTTCTTTTTGGTACTGGGGTTTGAACTCAAGGCTTTGCACTTCTAGGCAGGCACTAGAGCCACCTGAGCCACTTGAGCCTCTCCACCAGCCCTTTAATATTTATTTGATCAATATGTAGCAATATTTTCTAGGTGCAGTATGATTGATACAAATATGTGGTGGGTAGTGATGAAGTCAGGGTCATTAACATTCTGTGCCCTTATTATCACTTCCTGTTTGGAACCTCCCATCTCCTCTCCTGGGTATTCACAAAACAGGCTGGGCCTGGTGGCATCACTCCAGAGGCTGGGCCAGGAGGCTCTATTGAGCTCAGACCTGTCCCAGCATCATAGTGAGACCCTGCCTCTTAAAAACATATGTGTGCCAGTGGCTCACGCCTATAATCCCAGCTACTTGGGAGGCTGAGATCAGGAGAATTGAGGTCTGAGGCCTGCTTGGGCAAACAGTTCTGGAGACCCCATCTCCAAAATAACCAGAGCAAAATTGACTGGAGGAGTGGCTCAAGTGGCAGAGCGCCTGCTTTGTGAGTGTGAAGTCCTGAGTTCAAACCCAGTCTCAGGGTAAAAAACAAGTGTATATAAATATATATTAGTAATTTTATTCTTGTTAATAATCTATATTATTGTGAGTTGTAGTCACTGCACTGTGTAGAACACTGTTTTATTCTCCCTATTTGACTCATAGTTTTTAAAACCCTGATTCTTCCAGCCCAGTCCTCTTGACATTTGGGCTTCTGTTCTGTGAGCGGCCAGCACCCTGGCCTCCGCCAACTAGACGCCACTAGCACCGTGTATTGCTGATGATGACATTTCATCTGGCAGCAGATGTACCCCAGGCAGAACAGCCACCTTAGCCTTGGCTGCTCTGGAGAGCCTGTGTGGTTGGGAAGGGCTGTCTGGAACCCTGCAAGTTCTTTTGCACAGGCACAGCCTGCCATAGCTCGCCCTCCCTGACCTGGGAGATGTGCAGCTGGCGTTTACCAAGTGCCCCGTCATGAGGAGTTTTGGGCCCCTGGGTCCTCACTGCTGCCAGGGTCATTCCCAGTTGAGGAAATGTCAGATTATTCAGGCAGCCAATTTAGGAATCACTGTTTTAGTGACTTCAGGTCATGTAATTAGACAAGAAAAAGAAATAAGTTCTAAAAGCATCCAAAGGAAATCTGTCAAGGTTGAGAAGCTGGGTGTTGTGGCAGGTGGTGTATCTCAGTGGCAAGCCACTTGTCCAGCAAGCCCAGAACTTGGACAAAAAGAAAGGAGGGCTGGGGACATGGCCCAAGTGGTAGAGCCCCCTCCTAGCAAGTGTGAGGCCCTGAGTTCAAACTCTGGTGTTGCTAAAAACAAAGCAAAACAACTCCCCCAAATCCCATAGCTCTTTTTAAAAAGTTTTGTTTTGTTTGCCCAGGCAGCTCTTATTTGTTATAGGATGACATCTCCAAAAGTTGGAGCTTATTTTTGATAAAATGATTCCTCTAACAAAATGAGCACCCTGCGTGGTAGTGCTGCAACCCTGTAACAATGCTATAAGGTCAGCACAGTTACACTTCATGCATGTGGAGACCAGCATTCAGAGAGGTTAGGCAACCTGCCCAGGGACTCACAGTGACTCAGTGGTCACAGCTTGGTGACCCTGGTTTAGAGGGAATGGCAGCTGGACTCTGGGGGCCCTGTATTAGGCAGCAGATGTGGCTTTGCCTACAGGAGAGTGGGCGATGTCCTCAGAGGGAAGGGATACACTGGCAACAGTGACTTCCTCTGTGCAGCTGTAAGAGTTTGTCTATTCTGTTTACTTACTAATTTCCTTGTGGTGCTTGGGGCATGCCAGGCAATCGCTACTGAGCCACATCCCCAGGCCCAGAATGCTTGTGTAACAAGATTGTTCTCAACGCATGGGGGAGGCAGGGTGACTTTAAGAAGTTGGGCTAGCCAGGTGCCAGTGGCTCCTGCCTGTAATCCTAGCTACTCAGGAGGATTATAGTTGGAAGCCAGCTCGCAGAAATAGTTCCTGAGACCTTGTCTCAAAAAAACACCCAAACAAAAAAGAGTTGGTGGCATGGCTCAAGTGGTAGAGTACCAGCCTAGGAAGTGTGTGAGGCCCTGAGTTCAAACCCCGGTACCTCCAAAAAAAAAAACTTGGACTGGGAGCTGGGTTGGGTAGTGTATGCCTGTAATCCTGGCACTGGGAGGCTGAGACAGTAGGATCACAAGTTGGAGGCCAGCCTCAGCCACACAGCAGGAGCCTGTTCCAAAATCAAACCAAACCAAACATTCCACCCTCCACATGCAATCTTACAATTTTGGGTCTTGAAAGGCCCCACCAGGCGCCCATGGGCGCAGGGGGAGGAGTCCTGGACTTCCAGGGCCTGTGTCCCGCAGGGGAGGGCTACCTTCTGACCTCCCTGTTCTTCCCCGCCCGCACGCCCGCAGCGTCTCCTTCTGCACGTTCCTGGCTCACGAGTACCCCGAGTTGGTGCACAAGGTGGTGATGATCAACGGCGGGGGCCCCACGGCGCTGGAGCCCAGCATCTGCTCCATCTTCAGCATGCCCACGTGCGTCCTGCACTGCCTGTCGCCCTGCCTGGCCTGGAGCTTCCTCAAGTGAGTGCGCGCCCTAGCCTGGGGTCCTGGCCCTGGCGCCTCCTGAAGTTGGGGGGTGGGGCTGTTCCTCTGGGCTGGGGCTGGCACAAGAGGTCCAGGTGTGCGTCCCCCCTGCAGGGCCGGCTTTGCCCGCCAAGGGGCCAAAGAGAAGCAGCTGCTGAAGGAGGGCAATGCGTTCAACGTCTCGTCCTTCGTGCTGCGGGCCATGATGAGCGGCCAGTACTGGCCGGAGGGCGACGAAGTTTACCACGCCGAGCTCACGGTGCCCGTCCTGCTTGTCCACGGCATGCACGACAAGTTTGTGCCAGTGGAGGAAGACCAGCGCATGGCGGAGGTAGAAGCGGGTACCAGGGTCTCCTCCAAAGCTCCAGGGTGCAGCCCACTGGGCGTAGCCTGTGCGGGAGGGCGTGGTTTATGGCCAGGGTTTGCCTCTAGACTGATGTGGCTTTTTGTTGGGTGTGGCCTCGTTCTGACCCCTGACCCCAGAGAAGTGGGAGCATCAGATTCAGAGTCAAAGGTAGAAACTAGAAAGCAGGGCGCCCCTGGAACAATTACGCCCCCTCCCCACCTCATGCAAGACTCCCACGTTGAGAATTGTAGAAGAGACCAATGACCCATGGCACAATTCTAGAAGAGGGGCTGGGGGACCTTTAATTGGTGGCTCCGGAGAAATGATCTCGGGTTCTTAGCACTTGGGATAGCTCTGGACTAGCAATTCTTTTTTTCTTTTTTGGTGGGATTGGGGTTTGAACTCAGGGCTTCACGCTTGCAAAGCAGGCGCTCTACCCGTTGAACCACACACCCAGTCGTGGGCTGGCAATTCTTAACCAAGGATGGTTCGGCCCTCTGGGAGACATTTCCGGATGGGAGCGGCCGGAAGCTAGAGGTGCTCCCCACAGCCTACCACGCACAGGACACCCCATCGCAAAGAATGACCCAGCCCCAAATGTCAGCAGGGCAAGGTTAAGAAGCCCTGCCTTGTCAGTCTCAGATTTTCATGGGCGGTCTCTTTGCCCACAGGGACATTTGGCAATGTCTGGAGACATTTAAAGTCACGTTATGGGTTATTACTGCTACTGTCATCTATGAGTCCAGACCAAGGGTACTGCATTGGGCATCCCGCTCTAAGGTCATTTGTGCCGAGGCTGAACAACGCCATACGCACTTAATAAATGCCGAGTGAATGAATTCCTGACTGGGCCCCATCAGGCCACTCTTTGGCTCCCTGCTGGGTGGAACTACAGGGTAGACCGCAGGAGGGACTTTCGGATGTTGTGGGCCATGCATGGTGGTCCTGAGATCCCCCTTGCTGCAGATCCTGCTTCTGGCCTTCCTGAAGCTGATCGATGAAGGCAGCCACATGGTGATGCTCGAGTGCCCCGAGACGGTCAATACGCTGCTGCACGAGTTCCTGCTGTGGGAGCCGGAGCCCTCGCCCAAGGCTCTTCCCGAGCCCCAGCCCGCGCCGGTGGAGGAGAAGTAGCCGCTGGCCAGCGGGCATCACTTGGTGAGCAGAGCCGCAGTTAGGCCGGCCGGAGCGGGAGCCAGCGCCGCCGCTGCAGCGCAGACCACCTGGGCGGGCCTTCGCCTCAGTGGGCGGGGTCTGGTCAGGGAGACGCCCCCAGGCCGGGTAGGGAGTGGCCTCGAGAGAGCCAGGTGGACTCTCCGCTCTGCTTAGGTCCTGCGGAGCCCATCGGTGTTTCTGGCCGTAGCCAGGACCCCGCGGAGGATGACCTTGTACAGACGCCCCCTTCCCCCTCCCAACGCCACGGCCTAGGCAGGCCTCCCACCCCGCTCTGTCTTCCGTGTCAGCTGTGCTTGATCCTAGGACCCAGAGCCCCGCAGGGACCCTCGCTGTCCCTTCCTATTGCCCAAGACTCCCTCCCCACCCCATTCCTCGGCGCTGGGAGCTACTGCTACCCAAGGGGGGAGGGACTGGGGAAGGGGCCACCACCACCAAACTTGCCCATCTCAACTTGTAAATCAATAAAGAGAAGTGACAATCGGAGTCTTAGGATCTGTGTTGGGTGACCCCAGGGCAGGGTTTCCACGCTCCCCATCCCCTCAGTGTTGCCATCTGCAGTCTGGGCTCATGCTGTGCTGGCCATGGGAGCAGCTGGGTAGCCAGGCTTCCTCCTGATTCCCTCACACCTCAGAAAGCAGGCATCCTGGGTAGGACCCCTAGAGCGCCAGGCAGCTTGTCAAAGGGTGAGATGCAAGGTGAGAGTGGCGCTGCAACGACTGAGCAGCTACTGTACGCCGGGCCACACACCTGCTGCCGAATCGGTCTTACCCCACCACACCCACCCAGTCAGTACCTCTATGGCATCTTACCCTTTGACGTGCATATGGTCCCTTGTCACGACTTACTGAAACCACAAACTCTTTCCTTTTATGTCTGGCGGAGCAATTTCCCTGCCCTGGGTCTTGCTCCAGTGCCTTTGATCCTTATTCTCAGGCTTGTCCAGGTCTATCTGTGCATGGTGGGATCTGAGGCAGAAGGCATTGTTGCCTCCGTTCTGAAACTTCTGTCCTGTTCCCACTGGTCGCACCTAGGCTCAACCCTGTCCTCTGCAACACTGTGGAAACTTTTTGACTGACACACTGCGGGAGGCCAGGGCTACTGATCAACACCCTAGAATGCGCAGGACTGTCCCGACGGCAAAGAGCAGTCAGCCCCAAATGTCATTATAGCCTAGACTGAGAAACCCTGTTGGACAAAGCCCATCTGTTGGGGTCTTTGGCTGTTTTCCAGGTTACTGCATGCTATTTTAGTTTTTTGGCTTTATCAGACTGGCCATTCTGGGAAACTGCTCCTGTACCCAGCAGGACACGAAGCTCAGAAAGATTTCCAGTGCTCGGGTGTAAGCTCAGGCTGAGCCCACTCCAGACACTATGTCCCTAAAGATAAGACCAGCAATTTCCAACCTCTGCCCTCTGTGGCATCTGCATCGTTGAACCACGATGAAGGGCAGGTCAGGAAGCCAAAGGGGCAGCACATCTCCTGTCACTGAGCCCACCAGATCCTGAAGAAACAACTTCTGGAAACTTAAAGGACCCACACATACGCTCCCCAAAAGACAGCCAGCCTCACAGCGGCAAGGACTCCAGAATGGCAGCTTGACATTTACTGAAGCTCTCTGCATATGCAAATGGCCTGGAGTTGCAAGCATTGCTGGGAACTTGGGGTTATCAGTCCCAGCGGATACTGGAAGCAGTGGGTCTGAGGCGATGTTGCATAGGCTCCCAAGGAGCGCTGGTTTCTCACTCCCGCAGCTGAGGACCACTGCTTGCCACATCTCACCACCTCGTTGGCCCCTTGAGAGCCTGCCCGCCTCCCCTCCCCCAGTTTCTGGGCTCTGTGCCGGGCTGATTCACACTTTACCTGCACGAGGTCATCTGATCTCTACCACAATGACCACCTAAGTAGGGCGTCACCTTGCACAGCAGAAGAAATGGAGTCTCAGTTGGGTAAATGGCAGAAGCAAGGTCGTGCAGCTGAGGCAGCAAAATTGGCAACAGACCCAGGCAACTGAGGAAGCCCCTTGTCCATCCTGCCATGTGGGTCCCCTGTGCCTGGGAGGTAAAAGTGGACTCTGTCCACACAGACAGGAGCCCTGAGTGTTCCTAAGTGCCTTCCAGTTCTGCACATGTCACAAAGCTGTCCCTCAGTCCGAGGGGGTCATCTGTCCTGGTGCTGCATGTGTGCACGAAGGCACACACGTGTACACACGTGAACACATACCCCGTCTTCTGAAGCCAGAGATGGGATGTTCTCAGCACTGGGCAGCTGGGGATTCAAACACAGTGATCTCTACCCACACTGGGAGCCAAGTTCCCAGCACTCAGCCATGGGCCTGGATGTCCTGAGGCCGCAACTCTCGTTCACCCTCGGCCAGGAAGACGAGGAGGGCGCGATGCAGTAGGTGTACTCCCAAGCGCTGGCGCCGAGCAGGTGACCAGCTGGCCACCACTCCATAGTAGTGCCCTTGTTTCTGGTTGGTTAGTGTCTGGATCCCTGCAGAGACAGGAAGTGTGGTCACAGGGGCAGCCTTAGGGTACCCTCCGCCAACAAAGTGACAGCAAACCTATTGCAGATTGCCCTCGAGGGTAAACAAACGGAGCAAAATATGTGCACCTGCAAAAACACAGGTGGTACTCAATAATTGCTCATTGAGTGAATGAACAGCCCTGAAAGGGAATGGGTGGGGGAGCTGGCAGATCAAATGTGCTTCATGTGACCCCAACCACACAAGCTAGGTACTCACCTAGGGCATCCATGAGACACGCCTCCCTCGTGTAAGCCTCCACGGCCACCACATGCCGGAAGCAATGCAGGGAGACAACACCACGGCCACTGTCCCAGATGTCCAAGATCTGGCGTACCTTGGGGCAGGCCTGGGGGGCAGGGCAGGTTCAGGGTTTGGTCTTCAAGCCCCTCCTACCTATACCCACCCACAGCCTGTCTGCCACTCCCGGAATCTGATCCCTGTCCACATACCTGTTTTCCTGGCCGCCCACGGTAGCCAAGGGCCTCACAGAGGTGGACATTTGGCCGGGCACGTGTCCCCTTGCCCACGTAGAAGATGGCCTGAACAAAAGTCTGAAGGCGCTTGGCTGGGGTCAGGGAGAAGGATCGGGCTGGCAGGTCCTGAGTCTCCCTGGGTGACAGGGTAATTCAGAGATGGAAAAGGGACCAAGGTCTCAGAGACAGCCCTCAGGGCCTTCTGAACCCACATGTGGTGACCCACCCCTTACAGGACCAGACAAGGGTAGCTGTTCCCTAAAAGTACTATGCAGCTTGAATTGGGCCCAATGCCTTTTATCAAGAAGGTGATGACAAGAAAGGGCCAGTCTACTTACCTAAGTAGAACTAGTCCCCATTTTTCTCTTTTCTTCTTCTGCCATGCTGGGGATGGAACTCACGGCCTCCTGTGCTAGGTAATTGCTTTGCCACTGAGCTATACCCCGGCCCCAATCCCCAAATCTTCTCATGTCTGAGTCTGTGCCACCCCCTTACCTGGGGTCCAGCAGCAGATACGTGAAGCTTGATTTCACGGTCCCTTCCCGCCACCTCTTCCCGGGATTCGGCCTCTCAAACTGCTGGGCCAGAGCGTCTTCATCGGCCTGGGCGTCTGGGATTCGGCCGGTCAGCAGGGCCTTGGCCAGTTCTGGGCTGTGTCCTGAAAAGTCTGGGCCTGGGAGGGGACACTGAGTCAAGGTGGACCGACAGGTGGCATCTCCCAAGAGGCCGGATGCCCGAGAGGGACTAACCAGGGGCAGTCTGGGCTTCTTCCAGCCGGCGGAGGTAATACGGCCGAGTGAAGGGTGTGATGGGGCCAGGACTCTGGCCCAGTGCTCGGAGTCCCCGCAGCAGCTCCAGGTCCGACATGGCGGGGTTTGGCAGATATTGGCAAGAGAGAACAGAGTCCCCATTCCCTGTGATGCTTGCCTCGTCCTCCGTCAGCCAGAGGGCGTCCACATCACTATGGAAAGACGTCTGATCTTCTGGCAGGTTGTAGAATTCAGGGGCTCCGGGTGGTGGTCCCTGCTGGGGGCTATGGGATGGAAATGAGGGGGAAGGCAGGAGGCCAGCAGCGTCTGGGGAGGTCAGGGTCAGAGCCTGTAGACGGATATTCAGTTCTGTATCCCTGTCCGCCATCCTGGCTCCATGGCACAGCGCCAGGGCACCCACAGCACTTGGTATGTTCTCAGGAAGACAGTCACCAAGTGATTCGTGTCTTGTCTGGGGCAAGGGCCTGCCCCAGGCTGAAGTTCTGTCCAGGTCTGTGTCGGCTCCAGAAACCTCAACTGAGGTGACAAAGGAAGCATCGGAACTGCAGTCCCCGCACCCATTGGGGACCTCTGAACTTCCGTCCTGGTCGCCAACCTCAAGGGGTACAGGGAGGCTGGGGGCTCCGGGGTCAACCTCTAGGTCCGTGTCCCTGCCCAGTTGGGTCTGGAGTGCACTGGAGTCCGCAGTCACGCAAGGTCGTTCAGAGGTGCCTGGACATGGAGGGCAGAATAGGGTCGGAGAGGAAAGGTGGCGAGAGTGAGAATGCATTGGATCCCACAGTGAGATTGGTGTTGTCGAGAGAAGGGAGAAAGCAGCCAGAGACAGTGGACATGAGACAGCCCGCGGGTGACGGTGCCAAGGACCATCAGGAACAGCTGTGGCCCAGGGGCGGGAGAAAAGGGAGGCCAGAGAGACACTCCCAGCTGGCCGGAGCTCGGGGTCCCCACGCCGCACAAACCCTACTCACCGCGAGGCTCATTCTCGGGGATCCCGGTGCGCGCGTGGAAGTCCCGCAGGACGCGCACGCAGTCGCGGTGTCCCTGCCGCAGCGCCAGGTCCAGGGCCCGGAGTCCGTCCTGCGGGCGCGCGGTCAGCAGGGGGCGCCCTCGCCCGCCCCTCCCCTCCTCCGCCTGCGCCGCCCGGTCGTCGCCGCAGGGTCCCTTTACCTGGTCGCGCAGCGCGGGGTCCGCTCCGTGGCTCAGCAGGAGCTCCAGGCTGCGGCGACAGCCCCAGGCGGCCGCCACGTGCAGAGGCGTCAGCGCCTCGGCCGATCTGGGGCGGGCACACGAGGGTCTCTGCAGGGTCCGCCTCCCGGCAGGGACCGTCGTCTCTGCTGCGGGGACCCAGCCCCGGCTCTCGGCCTCGAGGTGAGGCCTCCCCCTCGGAGGGTCCGAGGGTCCGACCGTGCGCCCTGGACCCTCAAGCTTTCAACCCATCTCCAACCCTCGTCCCCCCTGGGTCCAGCGTAACGTCGCCCCCGCCCCGCGCCACGGTTGCAGGCGTCTCGCTCGATCCTGGTCCCCGCCCCGGGAGACCACGCCCCGGGCCTAGGCGCCACCTCACCGCACGTTGGGGTCCCCGCCTCCGCGCAGTAGGACCCCAAGGCAACGCAGGCCGCGCGGGTCGCGGGCTCCCGCCGCCAAGTGCACGGCCGCCGCGCCGTCTGCCAGCACCAAGTTGGGGTCCGCGCCGCGCTGCAGCAGCTCCTCCACCGCCCTGCGGACAGCGGGTCAGAGGGGACCCGACTCCCGCCCCCGCACCCCCACCCCCGCCTCGGGCCCCGCCCTCACCGCGGCTCCTCCTCCCGCAGCGCCCCCCGCAGCCGCCGGGCCAGGCCCGCCGCGCCCATGTCCCGCGGGCTTCCAACTTCCCGCCGCGCCTGCTGCGCACGCGTCGCCCCGCCCCGCCCCGCAGGCCACACCCGGAGCCCGAGCGGCCGTCTGTACCCGCCGCTCCCGCTCGGTGGCCCTGGGGACGCCGACAAGTGCCTGGATGATGTCATCGAAACCGGAGAAATGTGGACGCCCTGCCGCAGAGGCGATGGGGACAGGGCCGGGGGCGCCGCGCACGCTCTGCGGGGACCGGGGAGGCTTCAGTTTCCAGCCCCCGAACCCACAGGCCTGCGTCGCGGGTTTCACCCCAACACAGCTGGGAGTCCCGTTCTTTGGAGGGGTGGTTTTTTGCGGGCCTCAGTTTCCACATCTGCACAGTAGGAGAGTAAGTCTAACAGCAAGGCTGGAACGAGCGTTTCCGCACGAAGGCCGACACACGTCAGACGCCTCATTTATGCTCACGAGCAAAACAAATGGCAGACAAAGCCTCGCCTCTCAGGAAACGAGAAAACGCAGCTGCTGACCGTCATTACTGCTATTCCGGAAGCTGTTCAGTGGTGGCCTTTGTGTGTGCCGCACGCAGCGTTTTTTTCTTTCCTTTTTTTGCGGTGCTGGGGTTTGAACTCAGGGCCTTCACCAGCCCTTTCTGTGATGGGTTTTCAAGATAGTGTCTTGCGAACTAGTTGCTTCTGCTGGCCTCCATCTCTGCCTCCTGAGTAGCTGGGATTACAGATGTGAGCCGTCGGCGCCCAGGACCCCAGCATTTTCTCACAGAGCTGCCCATCTTCCAGCGACAAGGCCAATGCTGGCCTGGCCAGAGCCTCCCGGAACCCTGGACGGTGGCTGACCACGGGGCTCAGACAGGTCCATTCCCATTTGTGCTGACACCATCACTGTAGCTGGTTGGGGCTTAGGGCGTGGTCACAGCCATCTCCCCCCTTTCCGTGGGAGCTGCTCTCCCCAGTGGCAGTGTTGCCTGCACTCCTGGATACAGCCAAGCCTGAAGCTGCACTTTGGCTGCTTCTCCACAGAAGAGGGGCCCTTCACCCTCTCCTTTGCTCAGTAATTGGGTTTTTTGACACTTGCAACAGAATGATTCCAATCCACACAAAATGATTTATTGAGCATCTGGATTAGGGATTCTCACATTTTATTTTGATGACAAAAGTCACAGGGAGGAACAAGTAGGCCTGGGAAACACTGGGTGGGAGGTGAGTGCCCAGAGCTCCTGGAACCCCTGGGGGTCCCACAGTTCAGCTCGACAACTAGCACTGTAGACGAGGGTCCCTTGTACCAGGAGGCTGGCAGTTTGATGTCCTCCTCCAGCAGGCTGTGGGTGGTTCACACGCAGTCCTGCAACCCCAGGGCCAGCCCAGCAGCACCAGCTCACACAGGTAGCTGGCAATCCTAGTATACAGCTACGCATGAGGCAAACATATCCTGATGGGGGTGGGGACAGCGAGGGGCTATTCAGGTGGGTTAGTAACCCTAACAGGCCCCCATGCCTGGAAGACTTCTCAGAGGAAGGGATATCTGGGTGGCTCCTGAAGGGTGAAGAGGAGTTTGCCCAGAAAATATTCATGCTCTCAGCCAAATCTCCCTGACATCCTAGTCAGCTACCCCAAGTATTCTCTGCGTTGGCCCTCTAGGACCCCACAGTGTGGGACTGTTGGATGCGTACACATCTCTGACCCCCATGCTGGTTTTTCCTGAGAAGCAGAGATGTTTTCCCAGAGGAGGGACTTTTGATTTGGGCATTGAGGTCTGAATAGGAGGTGGTCTCAACTATCCCTGCTCACAGATAAACTGAGTCTTAAACAAGTGGCATCTTGAGGCCCACAGTTTGCCCAGGGCTGGGGTATGAAGGGGTAGCAGAGCCTGGAACAGCAAGGAGGGTACGGTGCTCTGGGCAGAGGGCACAGCATTGGCAAAGGCAGGAAGAGAGAATAGCAGGGTGTCAGGGATGAGGTGGCCAGGGCCCGACCTGCAGGACACGGTGAATGAGTGTGTGGGTGACCCAGCTGGACCAGGACTCCAGGGGTGACCAAGGAGGTGGAGCTCCCAGGCCCAGAGGTGGTGCAAGCCCCACAGCCGCTTTTGAGCTTCTGAGACTTCTCACTCCCTACCTTCCTCATCTCCTCATGGCACCTGGGCATTTTCTGCACCTGTGGGGCTTGACTCACCTCTGGCCCGACCCCAGCTTCTGCCCCAGACTCCTGGACCTACTGAGGCAGGTGCCTCCAGGCACCCCATCCTCTGGGTTGTCTGATTGCCATCCCGAGGGCTGCACGGATGGTATGGACCACACGTGGAGGCAGAAATGGTCTGCACACTCTGGGATGGGCAGCTCTGTCTTCAGGTGAGGGAATGACCAGAGCACACTCTGGGGGTCTGCCCGCCCAGCACCTCTGCCCCACCTGGCCAATCCAAGTTCACTGCAGCCTCAATGCCCTGGCTTTGTTCATTGCTGGCCTGAGCTGGACCTGCTGAGTTGTGGGCATGATTCACCCGGCCTGGATCCCTTAAACAGGGAACCTCCCCTCCATTGCAGCTGGATCCCACAGGAGAGGGTGCCATGCAGACAGAGTCCTTCATATGCAAAAAGCAAAGCTGATCACCACCAAGAAATAAGGCCACGCCTTCTGCCCCAAAAGGAAATGGCACCCGCCCAGATGGAGAAGTCGAGAAGGAAAGGTAAAAGGCTTAGAAATGTGAAAAGAGAGGGTCAAAGGAAAGGAAAGCACACAGGCCGGGTGCAGCTCAGGGGCAAAGCACTGGCCTCGCATGTGTGAGACCCTGGTTCCATGCCAGCATCACAGCAGGAAAAATAAAGAAGAATCTACTTCATGACGTGGAAATGACACAAAATTCTAATTTCAGTGTCCCTAAATGAAGTTTTACTGGCACACGCCATGCCCACTCACCCCAGAACTGAATGGGTCTGACAGAGACACCTTGACCGTCTGTCCCTGCTTCGCTCTACAGGGCTGGGATGGAGCCCAGGGCCTCGGCAGGTTAGGCGAGAGTCCAACCACAGTGATGTGCCTCGAGGGGCCTCCCATGTGTTGGAGACGTTAAGGAGGCCAGGGTCAGAGCGCAGGTGGCTTCCCTGACCCTGGAAGAGCCTGGCACCCTGAAGACAGGCTGTGTGACCCTGAGCAACTAGCTTGTCCTCTCTGAGCCTCAGGTTCCTTTTGGCACAGATGAGAAAATAGGGTGCTGACACTGGACCTCTGGAGACCCTGTCCCTCATGGCGGGCCACTCCTCAGAAGGACAGAGCTGTGGGTGCATCTGTTCTCTTCCCACGCTCACCATGTTCTCGTTCTAATTCAGAAATCATTTCCTATGTCAGTTTTGGGTCATAAGTGAACCTTAATGCTCAAGTTAGCACAAAATATGCTGTGTGCAGGTAGAGAGGGCTGTGGTGGAAATTGTGACTTTTCAGCCTTACATTGCCATTTATTGAGCACCAAGTCTATGCTTGCTTCTGCATGAAGCAGAAGTCCCCACGTGGATGCCTTCTGGACACTGAAGTCCAAAGCACCTGCTTTAGTGTCTGTAACACAGAGGTGTCCTCTGCAGCTTGGGAACCCGCATCAGAAATGCTTGCAACCAGAAGGGTTCAGGATTTTTTCTTTTGGATTTTTGGGTT
Source organism: Castor canadensis (assembly GCF_047511655.1). NCBI lineage: Eukaryota > Metazoa > Chordata > Mammalia > Rodentia > Castoridae > Castor > Castor canadensis. Next base: position 315,441 of record NW_027395334.1, read on the forward strand.
CTTTGCATCTTCATAATCACCTCGTATGCATCAGTTTATATGATGCTCACTTCATTTGGTATTCTTCATGCACATGTATTTTGTTTTGTCATGCTGGTGCGGAAGGCAGCACCCTGCCCGTGTCCTATGCCTGGGTCATTTGCTTTTGTTTTTGTTTGAGACAGAGCCTGCTACACAGCCCAGGCTGGCTTCAATCCTGCAATCCTTTTGCCTCCTGAGTGCTGAGATTACAGGTGTGCGGCACACATGCAGTGGTGACTGTTTTGACTGTGACCTGTTCCATGAAGTCGGGTGTGTAATCTACCTGTGCCATGCTAGTGCTCAAACATTTTGGATTTTGAGCCTGGTGTGGTGGTGCATGCCTGATCCCAGTACTCAGGAGGCTGAGAAAGGAGGATTGTGAGCTGAGGCCAGCTAAACTAAGAGAAACCTTGTCTGAAAACACACAGTAGTAAAAGGATTTGGAGCATTGTGGGTCAGGGTGCTCACCCTGCTCTTTACCTCCACACTGCCTCACGTGCTGCAGGCGGCAGCAGAGGCTCAGAAGAGCGAGTGTGCCCACAACACAGCCTCCTGCCCGGATAACGGGGAGCTAGGGTGGAGCTGGACGCCATCTCCAGGCTGGAGCATCAGTGGCAGAGCTCCCGGGGTCAGAGTTGGGGGCTCAGGGCTCAGTCGTTTACCATGACCAGCGCAGACTCATGGCTCTTGTCGATTTTAGGGCTGATCATCTTTAGGGAGGCACAGAGTTGGGGGTGAGGAGCAAGCCAGGCAGCAGGAAGGTGGTGAACCCTACCCCAATCTGGACCTGCTGACCTCTGACCTCCTGCTGTTCCCGAATGGGTCTCTCTGTTGGGCCTGGGACTCCCAGTCCCCATGGAGGCTCCTTGCTCTTCCATGGTGGCCACCAGTGACAGTGAGAGGAAGGAAGCCACATTTTTGTTGTTGTTGACACAGGGTCCGACTATCTTACCCAGGCTGGCCACCGGCTACTGGGCTCAAGCCGTCTCCCCACCGCAGTGTCCCTGTAGCTGGGCCGGGCCCTGGATCCTCATGTTTAGCAACCCCCAGGTCCCCTAGGACCAGGTCCACACCTGCCACCTGTCTCCAGCGCGGGGGCTTTGGGCGCAGCCAGGCCTGGCTTCTCAGTCTCCCTGTGACGCGGGCGGGCCGTGACGTGACGGACTGTGACGTTGGCGGGCCGTGACGTGGGCTGTGACGTCACAGCCCACGCACTTGCAGCAGAGCCTTGAGGCCACAGCAGGGTGAAATCCTGTCTCTCCGACCCTGCCAGGCTGACGGACAGCTGAGCCCGCGTCCTCACATCACCACTGGTGACAGCTTCAGCAGCAGGAACTGGGTGGCAAAGGGCACCTCGGCTCAATCCCAAGGCGGGGGCATTGCTAGCCAGAACGGGACCTAATTTGGAGTCTGGGTCTAAGCTGTGTTCAAGGTCAGCATTGTGAGGCCATCATAAGAGCTAGGCTGGGCGGCGGGCCTGTCCTCCCAGCGGTGCGTGAGGCGTACATGGGACGACTGCGATTCTGGGCTCGGCAGGTCAACCCAAGCGCACTCACCGCAGCCTCAGGGATGGAAGCTCCCCCAGGAAGCCGTCCACCTGTCACCCGGAAGTAGTGCGGCGCAGCCCCGACGCCTCCCGGGAAACGTAGTCTAGCGGCTTGCAGAGGTCGGCGCTACGAACCCGAGGACACGACTTGAAGCTGATAGGCTGATGCTGTGACGGGCGTGGAGTTAGTGTGTGTCTCAGCTCTCCTGTGCATCAGGACTGTCATGCGTGACGTAACTGACAGCCGTGCCATAATTCCCATGCGTGTCAAAAATGTCAGGCATGTGAAACTGTCATGTGTGCCACCAGTCTTCATGTATGTCAAAAATGTATTGAGCTTCGTTGTCATGCACGTGGAAAATGGCATGCATGTCCTGCGTGTCATAACGGCCAAAATGCCATCATTGTCATGCGTGCTGTGAATGTCTGATCCTCATGGCTGTCATACATGTTGTAAATGTCATGTGTCACGACTGTCGTGCCTCGTCATTTGTCATGCCCGCATGAAAGTAATACATGTAGTGATTCTCACTAGCGCCGTAGTTGTCATGCACGTCATAATTGCCATGCGTGTCGTACCAGTCACGATTGTAACACGTCATAAGTGTGTATCAGAAATGCCACGCATCCCATAACTTGCATACGTGCCA